>NC_041386.1:111176454-111195173 GCF_002162155.2 Triticum dicoccoides
TGAAATAACACCTTCAGCCCACGTAATAATGGCCGTCATCGCCCCGTGGACAGAACCATTCCTCGCCTACCTTACCAGGCAGGAACTCCCTGAGGACCAAAATGAGGCACGCTGCATAGTGCGGCGATCTAAAGCCTATAAAGTCCATGAGGGAGAGCTTTATAAGAAAAGCACTACCGGAGTCCTTCAAAGGTGCATCTCCGAAGAGGAAGGGCGGAACCTCCTGGCTGAAATTCATGCCGGACTCAGCGGACATCACGCTGTAGCTCGGTCCCTTGTAAGCAAGGCCTTCCGTACAGGCTTTTATTGGCCGACGGCCCGGGCAGACGCCCAGGACTTAGTCCAACGATGCGTCGGTTGCCAGCTTTTTGCAAACCAAAGCCATATGCCACCCACCGCCCTCCAAACTATCCCCATCACTTGGCCCTTCGCGGTCTGGGGGCTTGACATGGTTGGACCCCTTAAAGGTGGAACCCACAAGAAAAAATACTTACTGGTCATGGTGGATAAGTTCACCAAATGGATAGAAGCCAAGCCTGTTAAGACGGCCGAATCCGGACCGGTGATAGACTTTATATCTGGGGTTGTACACCGTTACGGCGTCCCCCACAGCATCATCACTGATAACGGCACGAACTTTATGGCCGATGAGGTAAAACTCTAGTGCAAAAACATGGGCATCAATCTCGATTATGCTTCCGTCTATCACCCACAAACCAACGGCTAGGTCGAACGTGCAAATGGTCTTATCATGAGTGGCATCAAACCCATATTAGTGTGGTCCCTTAAGGAATCTAATACGCACTGGGTAGAGGAGCTCGACTCCGTACTCTGGGGGCTGCGGACCACGCCGAATCGCACGACCGGATACACACCATTCTTCATGGTGTACGGTGCAGAGGCAGTTTTGCCCTGCGACATAATCCATGACTCACCTCAAGTGCGCATGTACGAAGAAAGAGAAGCCGAGCTCGATCGGCAGGACAGTTTGGACGTCTTGGAGGAAGAGCGTGACGTGGCAAAAGCCCGTTCCGCATTCTATCAACAGCAGGCTCGAAGATACCAAAGCAGAGAAGTACGGGCCAAAAATTACAACATTGGCGAATTAGTTCTACGCCTGCCGGAGAAGAAAAAGGACAAACTCAAGCCCAAGTGGGAAGGTCCCTTCATAATCGACCAAGTCTAACTGGTGGAGCGTACCGCCTACAAGGTGCATCGGATAACCGACTCGAGCCGAACCCATGGAACGCAGCCCGTCTACGAAGATTCTATGCCTAGCGCCAGACTCTGTGTTCGTCTCCTTTCTCTGTCCATTTTTTATATACTTACTGTCTTACATTTCTCTCCTTCTCCTCTCTCTCTTATAGCCTTTAAAGGCTCATAAAGTGACGCGCTATCCGCGCTCATTAAACCTGGGGGCTTCTTTAAACAGAAGCTTATTTATACGGGCTTCATGCCCAACACATGTGTCACACTTCCGCATGTACCTTTTATTCGCCATTATATGCATCGATATGACTTAAGTTTTGGCCAAGCTAGGTTGCCTGGCTCCTGTGCTTACCCCTACGTTCCCGATTGTTCGGCTAGGTGGTAAAGGGAGCACCTCTGCGATTGTTACTGCCGGGTCAGCCGGATGTGTACCTCAGACTAGGTGAAGCCGAAAGCTAGCGTTCTTAAGGGAATATTCGGTCGGTGAACAAAAGATGATCTTTTCTTTCACTTATTTATCTATACGCCCCCAGATGTTTTTCCTGCGTCTCTTTTCGCAGAATGGACATGCACTTTAGGGCATGCCTCCCAGGGAAATGAACCCCTAACGGAACTATTCTCCCTGGAAGATGTTTCTTACTAACCATGTAATATAACATAACTAGTTGGGCACTTGTCTGTTCAAGCACTAATGACCCCTACGCCTGGTCTCCATGCATACCCCCATTCTTACATAACCGCGAGGGTATTCGGACACACTCCGGACCGTCAGGTCCCGAGGTTGAAGCAAAAAGGTCGGCCATGACAGACGATCTACAATCCGGCCAGAAGGCATTACGCATGTCAATTAAAATTACATAGTCAATCTGACTTATTGTATTCCTCTTCAATCCCATCTAACAGGTTGTCTAGTTTATAGTCCTGTTGGGAATACTTTGCGGTCAACTCTACTTGGCTGTATACTAAGCTCACAGGGATCTCCTTCCCATCGGTCCCTATGGGTCCGACCTCGGCCATGTGGTTTGGGTCAGCCTTCGTGTACCGCGTCTTCACCATGGCCCAGGCCTCCCTGGCGCCTTGACGGCAGGCCGACATCTTCCACAATCGGAAGCGCCGCCGCGCTCCCTTCAGCTTCTCTACAAGCTCTCCAAGGCCTTCGGGCATGGAGATGGATGGCCACAAGGCCTGGGCGACGCCTTGCATCACCTGCCAAACTCGCTCGTGTAGTTGGGAGAGCTCGGGAAGAAGGTCACCCGTAGAACCGGGCATTTCCTCTGCAGGACGACCTGTCAGCATACCTACAGACATTACTCTGTTAGCCGACTTCCTCGCCGAACTTTTTTTTTCAAAGTTCGTTTAAGCACTTACTATATATGCCGCGTCGAAGCCGCTTATTCTCCTTCACGGAGTCCAACAGCTGGGCACGAACGTCCTTCAGTTCAACGCCTAGCTTGGTGTTGGCATCTTGGAGATCGTTCTTCTCCCGCCTCACCTTTGTCAGCATGCTCTCACCAGCCTTTAGCTGGCGTCGGAGTTGTTGCACTTCTGGATTTAATCCGGCACCATCTGCAATTTCATTTGTCAGATTTGCACCCACGCCGCACTTCGCAAAATACTTATCTTTCGAAGCGTATATTACCAGACGGGGTCTCCTTGGGCTCCCCTGCCGCGGCTAGTGCGGCCTCAAGTTGGGCTTTGCACTCTTCTAGCTCCTGGGACAGCAGGGTATTCTTTTCTGTAAGAACCTGCATAACAGATCATCCTTAAATCAGTTATTCTAACTGTTTCAAGTCTCGAGGGCTACTGGTATACATATATAATTACCAAAATTTTCTTACCCGTATGTCTTTCACATACTGCTCCGTGGCTCTGGCTAGACCATTTTGAGCGGCACGGAGGTACGCGTCTCCCGAATTGAAGGCATCCAGTGCCTCTTGGGAGAAACAAGCGTCGCGAAGAACAGTCCGGTGACGCCTGTGGTTGATGGCACTCTCCACCTCGGAATTGGTGGCAGATAGCCTGTCCGCATCCTCTGTCGGAGGAGCGTCCGGTGCGCACCTTGTGTTCGCCTCCGCTTCCGGACCAGGCTTTGGAGCCTGGCTGGTGGAGGCGTGATTGTCAACCTCTCCGGATATAGTCCGGTGAGGTCTCTTCGTCCTGAAGAAAGCACGAGCATTAATATGCCTTGAAGGAATAACACCAGGGAATAGGATGGCGCGCTATACCTTTGCGCCGGCGTCTCAGTCCGGACCGCACTTGTTTTCAGCCCGCGGGGCCTCGCCGCCCCTCGTTGGCTAGTCGCCGCAGGCTCGGCCTCCTGTCTCAAGGACCTCCCCTGCAAAACATGGTTGTCATACGGCAGTCAAAAACATGCGAGGACAGATCCCTTTTCAAAGTGCTGGGACTTCGGTCTCAGTTACCTGTGAGGCTGGGAGTAACCCTGGGTAATCGGCCCTAATGGCCACCAAGGCATTGTCCTTGCTCAATTGATGAAATACCCCATCAATCAACTCCACAGATAAGACCGGATCCTCTTGAGAGGATGGGTCGAGGGACCTTCCTGGGTCCTTGGGTTGTGGGGGAGGGCTATTTATTTCTTTAATAGCCTGGTGCAGTTCCTGCGTTGAAGTCGTTAGACTGAATATTTAACAATGGGAATATGAAACGGATGGGCAATGTCGGTGGGAACGACACCTATGGGATCACAAGAATCCCAACTACGATTGCGGGGCGCGGGGTCGTGAGAAGAGCAGATCAAACAGATAGCACACGGTTCCTTTATCCAGGTTCGGGCCGCGAGGATGCGTAAAACCCTACTCCTGCTTTGGTGGATTGTATATCTGTGTTCCTGAGCTAGCTATGGGGCGTGAGGAGCTCCAAAAAGCCGAATCCTTCTCCTGGTCGCCTCGGGCCTCCTTTTATAGGAAAAGGGGTAGCCACAGTGGCACACAGGAGGTGGAAAGGGAACAGTGATGCAAGGTTATCCCTCGCATTACATGACAAGGTGCATTTAATGCGTCTTGCCCAGGTGTCCTTGCTTTATCGGGGACGGGGGAGAGCCCTGTCTCGTCCGTCGCCGCTCCCTCTCGTGTTGACACGCGCCCTGGCCAGCGGCGCTCGCGGTGCCATGTAGGCAGGCAAGCAGGCAGCTGAGGTGGCACATGGTAGGTCTCCACGAAGATCTGCATGCCGCCACGCAGGTGCCTGCCCAGCTGGTTGGGTCGGCAGCTGCATGCGAACGGCGGTGGAGGTTTGACTGGCGTGGGCCTGATGGTGGCCCTACGGGTGTTCTTGGCAGGGGCCTTGCCGGGGCCCCAGCAAGGGTCTTGCCGTGGCGCCTGCTGTCATCCCCAGCAAGGCTCTTGTCGGGGGCCTTGTGGTCCTCCTTGGCTGGGATCCCGCCAAGGATCATCATCTTCTAAAGGGTGTATCTGATCTTGAATGCCTTCACAAAGATCTTCATGCCACCACGGGGATGTCTCCCGAATCCTTGCCCCATGGGGACAGTGGACTCAAGGGTGACTCACTTGCCACGACAAGGGTCTTGCCGGGTTTGCTAAAACCGCCTCCCGGCAAGGATCTTGCCGGGGGGTCCGCTTTGTCCCCTTTGCTCTTTGTGGTCTTGGTCTTGGCGTCGTTCTACTTCTCCTGAGCTTCGGCCTTACCTTGGCTCACCTCCCTTGCCTTGCTCAGTGTGGTGGTGCCCGTGGCTCAGACTGCCCGTGCACAGTTATAGGGGTACAAAAGCGTACCCCTCTTTTTGTACACCGACAGGAGCCCCTGGGCCTGGGCCACACGTAAGCGCAATCGCGTCGTTGGGCTAGGCCCAAAAACGGTGCGCGGGCAGGCAGGGCGGTTTTTACCACGGTAAGTTTCTTTGCGCGCTGTGCTTCCCATGCTTCTTGCGCGTGGCGCGGCGTGGGGAGGCGTGTGTGACGTGGGCGGCATGCGTGGGGTTGCTTCTCGCGGGCACGTGTCACATCACAGTTAATGTGAAAGGAGGTGGCCCGCGTTTTCCCCCCATAAGAAGGAATAACCGTGGGCGCGCTACTCACTTTCTCCCCTTCCCTTGTGCCTTTTCCAATCTCAGAGCCGTCGTTCCGTCTCTTCCTTCCTAAGCTTTCGCTGTCGCCCGCTGCCGCTGCTTTGCCATCCCCCTTTTTCAGCCCTGTGAACTTCTTGGTCGCCATGTCTCCCAAATTCGCCAAGGGCAAGGGGGTGGCTAAGGGCGCCGGGACGGTGGAGTCTTCGGAGAGTGCGCTGTCGGGGGACCGGATGAAGTCCGCCTTCTTCTTCCCCTCGACGGTTGATGTTCAAGAGCTCCGGGCCTCCTTTAATCCCCAATGGGGAGTGAAGACGGGGGGAGAGGATTCGGGAAACCCGGCGACGTGCATCATTCCTGCTGCTTGCGCTGATCCTGCCTCGAATCGGTACCCCTTCTTCGTTGATTACTTTTCTTGTGGGTTATGCCCTCCTTTCTCCGATTTCTTCTGCGACGTTATGCGCACCTTCGGCTTCCGCCTCTTGGATTTTACTCCGAATGCGGTGGCGTGCATGGCTTTCTTCGCGCATCTTTGCGAAGGCTTTGCCGGGGTGCAGCCCAACATGATGCTCTTCCACCATTATTTCTTCCCTCGAATCCAGCCGGGAGGAGCCGTCTCCGGTTGCGTCACCTGGATCCCAAGATCCAAGGGGGCGTACCCGGATGGTGCCGTGAAGGAGAGGTGGGAGGAATGGCGTGGCCGGTGGTGCTGGATTGAAGATGAAAACCCGCCGGAATTCTGCAAGGTCCGCCGAGTGCCGCCGGTCCGCGGCAGCGATTGGAGTGATGTCGACACCGCCGATGAGAGGCTCACCGTCGCCACCACTAGGATTCTCTGGCTCACCCTGGCCGGACTCACCCTTGAGATGATCGAGGCGGACTTCATTCGCCGCAAGATCGCCCCGTTGCACATGAAGGGGAGGCCAGCTTGGCTCTTTACGAACCCGGCTGACATTATGCGACTCCGCCCCGGCCTCGATCATAACTTCACAGTGCTGGCGCATGCCCACTTCTGCCAGCGGCTTTTCCAGCTTGATGTGTGTCGCGATGGCGAGGTCGAGCGGACCGGCAAGGCCGCGAGGGCTGCCGCAAAGGTTGGCAAGGCCCTCAAGGGGCCATTTTTCAAGCTGCCAGCGGGGATGGTCCCATTGTGCAACAATTCGCGTTGGTCCGAGATCATCGCCATGATGCCAGACTGTAATGCGCATGGCCCTGTCCTGAGCTGGGAGGAGCCGAAGGACAAGGATGTGCAGCAATTCTTCGACACCCTGATCGAGGTGTACGTCAATGCCGATGCCGAGCGGTGGCTTATCATGGACACCACCCAGGCAGAGCTGGACTACATCGCCACTAGGGCGAGGGAGGCACAGCTTGCCATGGAGGCCGGCAGCGCCGGGGGCGTGGAGGACAAGGCCGCAACAGCGGCGGAGGAAGAGGAGCTCACCCGGTGGGCGGCGGCCTCCGGGGAGGTTAGCAGCACCGACACTGGATCTCCGCTCGTCGAAGACGCGGCCCGCGAGTCGTCGGGGGAGGAGGAGGACGTGGAGGCGGGCTCGACGCCAACCAGGGGAAGAGGGCGAGTCCCGCGGCGGGCTGGCTCCGGTGAGCCGGTCCGGCCCGGCAGGGCTGCGCGGCCTCAATTGACCCTGGAGGGGTCTGGGCGCCACACGAGGGCCACGACAGCCAAGAGGCTGACGAAGGCCGCTGAGAAGAAGAAGACAACAACCCCTTCCTCATTTGGGCGCGCACAAACCCCGCCGCCTCCTTCGCCTCCTCCGGCAAGCGTCGACTCGGATGATGATGTGGAGCTCCCTTTTGATCTCGGGCCTCTCAGCCCGGAGAGGAAAAGGAAACTGGTGGAAGAGGAGGAGACGGATGACGAGTAAGTTCTCCGTTCCTTACTGTCATTTCCATTTCCTCGAATTTGGTCACTTGTCTTGATCCATTTTTGCTTCCGTAGGGAAACAGAGACGTTGGCCCAGAGGGTGAAGAGGGCGAGGACCTCGGCGAGCAGCCAGCCCCCGGCTGGGGCTTCAAAGACACCACTGGTGGTGCTGAGCAGCCCAGACAGCAGCCCCCAGCGCAGCCCCCAGCGTAAGTTCGTCACCCTCTTCTTACTCGACATGTGGTAGGTGCTCGATGCTATGATGCTGACCTTGTCGGGTTTGCAGGAGGGGAGCGACAGCAGGAGGAGCCACAGAGGGCTACTCCTAACACACCACCCCCATTGACTACGCCGCCGCGGGGGGGCGTCCCCGGCAAGGGCATCAGGCATGGAGCCCACACCCACGGAGGAAGAGGGGAACTTGGGCGCTGGTGGCTCTGCCACGACGCCAAATGCTGGCGGAGAGGGGACTTCTGCTTCACAGCCTGGCACTGGTGAGTCGCCTGTCCTTCGTCCTTGTTTTTCCCTTATTCTTTTCTTGGCTTCATTGCTCCCGTTGCTGCCCAGGCCCTCCTTCAACAGGTATGGAGGACGTGGATACCGTTTCTGGGAACATTGCTGAGGAGGCCGCCAAGGATGCTGCCGAGGACACCATGGCGGGGGCCGCCAAGGCGACTGACAAGGCTTCTGCCGAGGGCGCCAGCGGTGGACCTACCGGTGAGGCCAGCAAGGCCTCCGCCGAGGAAGAGGTGGTGGGTGACTAGCCTCCCTCCTCCTCAACCTCGGGCCCCGACAGATATCTGAAGGTGGGCGACAATCTCTTCGTCCACCTCCCAGGGGCATCAAGCCGAGCACCCACCGAAGGGGAAGTTTTCGACGGCGAGGTGCTTGCCGCCACCGGGCTCTAGGTGGTTGATGAGACGGGCGTTGGTGGCGACGGTTCTCCAGAAGAGCAGCTTTTCCGTGCCATGGGGGCCAATTTCTGGAAGCTCCAAGTGCTCTACCGTGCTCGCCTGGACAAGGTCAAGTCCAGGATGGCAACGGTGGACAATGCGGAGGTGGACTTCAAGGCATGCGTTGCTGAGACGCAGACCTGGTTCCACCAAGCTCGCGAGGAGCAGAGGGCCTTTCAGGAGAAATTGGCCGAGCGCAATGAGGAGCTCACCATGAAGATGGCCGACATCGAGAAGGCCCAGGAAAAGGCGGCGAACTTGGCTGCCGCGGCCGAGGCCGCCCGGATCCAGCATCAAGCCACCTTGGATTCCCAGTAAGAGGACCTCACCGCGCGTGAGGCAAAGCTTGCCGCAGCGCTCTGTGGCAAGGATGAGGAGCTCAAGGCCCTTGTCGCGCGGCGGACTCGCGAGCTGGAGCAGAGGCACAAGGAGGCACTCGATGCCCAGGCTCTGGCCCATGCCGGCAAGGTAAGGGAGTTGGAGGTGGCGCAGGACGAGCTGAAGGAGCAGGCCCTCAAGCTGTCCAACGAGAAGAGCACGCTCAACAGCGCCTTGGTGGAGGCGCAAGGAGCGGTCATCAGCAGGGCTAGGGAGCTCTCCGAAGCGCAAAACTCCGTCAGAGACCTCAAGCTGAAGCTGGAGGATCTCGAGAAGATGTTGTCAGAGAGCAGGGCTCGGGAGGAGACCTTGACCAGGAGCCTGGAGGAGGAGAAGCAGCTGCGGGCGAACGAGGCCGCCTCCCACCAGGATTATGTGGCGGGCGAGAACAGATGGATCAGTCGTCTGGAGGAGGTCGCCAGCGGGGTCACCTCGCAGTTGGCCACCATGGGGATGCCACACGTGAGGTACGCCCCTGAGCGCAGCGGGACCGTCAACACCAAGTGGACCCTGTTCTTTGAGGGCGTCCGCGGAGCCTTGGCTTATCTTCACTCCAACAGGACGGCCATGCTGGCCGAGGAGGCCCGACAACTTTGCCGGAGGGTCGTGACCAAGGTCCTCACCAAGACGGCATACTGGAATCCCGATCTTGACTTCCGCGGCCACGATGAAGAGCTTGCCGGATGGTGCTGACCTCACGGTGCTCAAGGAGCGCATCAAGCCCATCACCGACTGCATCGACGAAATCAAGAGGGTGGAAGGCCAGCGCCGGGATTAGGCATCCCGTTCTTCTTCGCCGCTGCGGGTTCCCGACCAAGACAAATTTTATCTTTAGTTAGAACTGCAGCTATGATGTGATGTAATATAACTTTGAAGTACTCTTAATTTTCATGCATGTTATTTCCCCGTTCAAGTATGCGTGCCCTACGTCGATCGGGAAGGCTTGTCGGCGCGGAAGCCCCTAGCGGCGTTTTGGGGACGGATCCCCATGGCCAGCCGGGTACGCGTGCTGCCGGACGAGCCACCTTTCCGTTCAGAACGCGACCGCTCGAACTGTCGAGCTTGACTCGAGTCAGAATCAGGGGCGTTGCTGATCGCGGAAGGCTACTCTGCCATTCTCGACGCAGCCGCTTGAGCTGTTGAGCGGACTCGAAACAGGGCAAGGGCGTTGCCGATCATGGTAGAGCCCCCTGGCGTGCAGGTTTCTCATACAAAGCGAATATCTCCGGGGGGGGGGGATAACCTCAAATAACAAGGGTAGCATAAATAAGGGTTCAGTGCAACTTAGCTTCTGTTTGCGATCGCTCGAGTGTCGATCTTCTGGCCTCCTTTCTTCTTCAAGGGTCACGAAGATGAAGGAGTGCCGGGCTAACTGCTAGAGCCGATTCTCACAACCGCGCCCCCTACCTGGCGCGCCAAAGATGTCGGTGGGAACGACACCTATGGGATCACAAGAATCCCTACTACGGTTACGGGGCACGGGGTCGTGAGAAGAGCGGATCAAAGAGATAGCACACGGTTCCTTTATCCAGGTTCGGGCCGCGAGGATGCGTAAAACCCTACTCCTACTTTGGTGGATTGTATATCTATGTTCTTGAGCTAGCTATGGGGCGTGAGGAGCTCCAAAAAGCCGAATCCTTCTCCTGGTCGCCTCGGGCCTCCTTTTATAGGAAAAGGGGTAGCCGCAGTGGTACACATGAGGTCGAAAGGGAACAGTGATGCGAGGTTATCCCTCGCATTACATGACAAGGCGCATTTAATGTATCTTGCCCAGGTGTCCTTGCTTTATCGGGGACGGGGGAGAGCCCTGTCTCGTCCGTCGCCGCTCCCTTTCGTGTTGACACGCGCCCTGGCCAGCGGCACCCGCGGTGCCATGTAGGCAGGCAGGTAGCTGAGGTGGCGCAGTGGTAGGTCTCCATGAAGATCTGCATGCCGCCACGCAGGTGCCTGCCCAGCTGGTTCGGTCGGCAGCTGCATGTGAACGGCGGTGGAGGTTTGACTGGCGTGGGCCTGATGGTGGCCCTATGGGTGTTCTTGGCAAGGGCCTTGCCGGGGCCCCGGCAAGGGTCTTGCCGTGGCGCGTGCTGTCATCCCCAGCAAGGCTCTTGCCGGGAGCCTTGTGGTCCTCCTTGGCTGGGATCCTGCCAAGGATCATCATCTTCTAAAGGGTGTATCTGATCTTGAATGCCTTCACAAAGATTTGCATGCCACCACGAGGATGTCTCCCGAATCCTTGCCCCATGGGGGCAGTGGACTCAAGGGTGACTCACTCCATAGGCGTGGGGCGAGCTACCACGGCAAGGGTCTTGCCGGGTTTGCTAAAACCGCCTCCCGGCAAGGATCTTGCCCGGGGGGTCCGCTTTGTCCCCTTTGCTCTTTATGGTCTTGGTCTTGGCGTCATTCTGCTTCTCCTGAGCTTCGGCCTTACCTTGGCTCACCTCCCTTGCCTTGCTCAGTGTGGTGGTGCCCGTGGCTCAGACTGCCCATGCACAGTTATAGGGGTACAAAAGCGTACCCCTCTTTTTGTACACCGACAGGCAAATAAAAGTGACCACTTACCCAGCTTGGGGGATTGTACATAGAAAATCCACCCTGTGGGTTGACGCGGAGAAATTCCTCCTCTTCTCCCTTGTACAAAGTGGACAAGATCTTTAGTAGAGCGGCAGCCGAATCCGGACCCTTACGGCCGTAGAGGGTGGCGTCGTCCTCCCCGTTGAAGTCCCACATGGGGTGGCCTCTATACTGAAGCGGCTGGACCCCCCGCATGATGCATTCGGCCATAACCCCGATCATGGTCAGTCCGTAATGGGCTAACAATCTTATCCGGCCCATCAGGTAAATGACGTCCCTGTCACTTTCCCTCTGAGGGCTCCCTGGACGCCAGCTTAGGCGCTTCTTTAGGGGAGCACTGTCAAACTCAGGGAGGCCGATCCGGACAGGATCCGGCAGTGGGACGTCCTCTATATAAAACCATTCTGAAGGCCAGTCTTCGGATGCCTTCTTTGGGGTTCCGGATAGATATCCGGTCCCGGCGATGCGCCACACTTCGGCTCCGCCCACTTGATATATTGACCCCTCCTTAGAGCAGGGCACAAGGCAGAATAGCCTTTTCCACAGCGCGAAATGAGCCTCGCAGCCCAAAAACAGCTCGCAAAGGGCTACGAAGCCCGCGATATGCAATATGGAGGCAGGCGTGAGGTTATGCAGCTGGAGGCCATAGAACTCCAGAAGCCCCTGGAGAAAAGGATGAATTGGAAAACCGAGCCCTCATATTAAGTAAGGGGCAAGGCATACCCACTCTCCTTTGGAGGGATTGGGGGCGCTCTCCGCTTGCTCTCCGCCATTATAGGTTGCAAGTCCGGCTCGAACCGGGACCATATAGGCCGGGGGAGAAATCCCTTGGTCTGGAGCTTCACTAGCTCGCTGTGTGGGATGGAGCACCTCTTCCAATCTCCGGGCTGAGTGCTGGAAGGGCGAGAGGAGGAGTTGCGGTGGCTGTCCATGATAGAATGGACCTCTGTCGGATACGCTCCAATGAATACTCGCGGAAGGGGGAAGGTGTGGTTTGGATCTAAATCCCCGTCCCCTTAAATAGGCGGCTCATTCACGCGGCTAGGGGTGTAAATATAAAAAACACCCTGACTTTTCGTATTTGTTTGACACATGGAGAATGGCCATTATTGGGCGTAGAAGCCAAGGAGCACTACATTTACAAGAAACCAGACACTATTCAACAGGTACACAGAATTTGGAGGAGAACCCGCCTTGCAATGTCGGAGACAATCTGTGCGCCGGACTCATCGTCGTTGAAGCCTGGTTCAGGGGCTACTGAGGGAGTCCTGGATTAGGGGGTGTCCGGAGGCCGGACTATACCTTTAGCCGGACTCCTGCACTATGAAGATACAAGATTGAAGATTTCGTCTCGTGTCCGGAAGGGACTTTCCTTGGCGTGGAAGGCAAGCTTGGCGATACGGATATGTAGATCTCCTACCATTGTAACCGACTCTGTGTAACCCTAGCCCTCTCCGGTGTCTATATAAACCGGAGAGTTTTAGTCCGTAGGACGAACAACAATCATACCATAGGCTAGCTTCTAGGGTTTAGCCTCTCTGATCTCGTGGTAGATCTACTCTTGTACTACCCATATCATCAATATTAATCAAGCAGGACGTAGGGTTTTACCTCCATCAAGAGGGCCCGAACCTAGGTAAAACTTCGTGTCCCCTGCCTCCTGTTACCATCCGACCTAGACGCATAGTTCGGGACCCCCTACCCGAGATCCGCCGGTTTTGACACCGACATGGACCTTGTTGGTGGTCTCGTCTTGCATGGCATGAGACATGCGCTCCTTCATTTACTATCATTCATACGGTTATCCTTTAAGTCTTTATTTTCTTTTTATGCGTTTACTGCTTATCTTACTCATGTATAGTAGGAGTGGTGGGTCTATAAAATCTAGGGAGAGTCTTGCTCCTAATGTGTACCTTTGCATTCCAAAAGCAAAATCTAATTAGTGCACACATCTAGGGGGAGTCCCGTCTATTATTTCTAGACCTCTTAAGCAAATTGTATTGTTGTCATAATCCACCAAAAAGGGGGAGATTGTTGGGTCATTTCCCATCTTTGTGTTTTGGATGATGATGACAACTCTCTGTTGGTCTAATCATGTGATATGTGCTTCAGGTTCTCGGTGTTTAGGTATGCATCGATTAGTCATTCTCTCTGGAAGGAAAAGATTGAAGATGTTGTTTTTCTACGTGTTTATCTTGTTGGTCGTAGGAAACCCGTACTATTAAGAGGGAATCCTCATCGGAAGGCTTTGGGGGAATCATTGCACGTACACATTGCTATCCCCCACTCTTTCCTTCTGTTACTCGTTTGAGAGAGAGTTCCCTTCTTTCCATACTGTTGTTATGGCCCTTCCTTTCAGCGGTTGTACAGCTGGCCCAGTTGTACCAGCCCAACCACCACCCAAGGGTGATACCCTGGGGTTGGACCTCCCAGGATCTTGCCAAGCGGTTGTACCGCTGCCCCCGGGCGGTTGTACCGCCACCATGCTTGAAGATCTGGGTGTTGCATCCTTGGCGGTTGTACCGGCCAGGTACCGCTCTACAACAATCGCTTCTGTTTTGGACCGGTACTTGGGCGGTGATGGCCCAGTTTTTCTGGTAGTGCTTTGCACACCGGTACTACCGGTGCTCTAAGGGGTTCTACCGCTTATAACTTAGCCACGCCTGGTGCCAAGGCCAGGCGGTAGTTCCGGCGCACTACCGCTCGACCACCACTCATGGGGTGACTCCCTTCTGTTTCAAAGCGGTTATTGAGCGGTAGCGGAGCGGTTGTTCCGGTTGAACTTGTTTACCGGTACTATCACTCGGGTGTCCGGTTGTACCGCCTGTCGGGTTTTCTAGAGTGTAACCGTGAATCCCGGTTGTACCGGGGTAAGGAGCGGTTGTACCGCTACAGTGCAATAACTACAACAACAGTTGAATTTTAGGGTTTCCTATATAAAGGAGGTTCTTCCACCTACCTCTTTTACCTCTTGCCTCTCTCCCCGCCATTAATACCCTTCAAGCTTTCTTGCCCAATCTCTCTCTATAGCCACTCAAACTTGTTGATTTGCTAGGGATTGAAGGAGGAGACCTAGATCTACACTTCCACCAAAGGATATTTGATTCATCCATACTTTCTTGTGTGGATTTTGTTACTCTTGGGTGTTTGAGCACCCTAGACGGTTGAGGTCACCTCGGAGCCACATTCCATTGTGGTGAAGCTCCGTGGTTTCGTTGGGAGCCTCCAATTCAGTTGTGGAGAGAGCCCTAACCTTGTTCGCCTTCAAGCTTATATTTACCCCCCTCTTGCCTTTACTTGTGCAAGCTTGTATTTAGTTGCATCCCTTGCTTCCCTAACAATGGCATCCATCATCGTCTGGCCAAACACAAGTGACTAGATCACGGGGATGTCGAAACATGTCAATGAGAAAGAAGAACAAAATTGGTAACGAGGAGACCGGTATAGTGAGCATGAGAATGACTCATGAGGATACCAATATATTGAAGGAAATATGCCCTAGAGGCAATAATAAAGTTGTTATTTATATTTCCTTCTATCATGATAAATGTTTATTATTCATTCTAGAATTGTATTAACCGGAAACTTAGTACATGTGTGAATACATACACAAACAGAGAGTCACTGGTATGCCTCTACTTGACTAGCTCATTGAATCAATGATGGCTATGTTTCCTAACCATAGACATGAGTTGTCATTTGATTAACGGGATCACATCATTAGAGAATGATGTGATTGACATGACCCATCCATTAGCTTAGCACGATGACCGTTTAGTTTGTTGCTATTGCTTTCTCCATAACTTATACATGTTCCTATGACTATGAGATGCTATGAGGCCGCCATGGGCCTTCATGGGCATTAGTGGAAAGAGAGGGCAGCAAGGAAGTGTGGGGTGCGCCCCCCTAGGCCCAAACCGAATTGGTTCAGGGCTTTGGGGGCCGGCCCCCTCTTTCCTTCTCCCCTCCTCCTATTTCCTTCCCCTCCTAGTTGGACTAGGAAAGGGGGAACCTACTCCTAGTAGGAGTAGGATTCCCCCCTTGGGGCACATCCTATGAGGCCGCCGGCCCCCTCCCCTTACTCCTTTATATAGGGGGGCACCCTAGAACACACAAGTTGATCGTTGATCTTTAGCCGTGTGCGGTGCCTCCCTCCACCATAATCCACCTCGGTAATATCATAGCGATGCTTAGGCAAAGCCCTGTTCTGGTAGCAACATCATCATCGTCATCATGCCGTCGTGCTGACGAAGCTCTCCCTCGAAGCTGTACTGGATCGTGAGTTCGCAGGACATCACCGAGCTGAACGTGTGCAGATCGCGCAGGTGCCGTACCTTCGGTGCTAGATCGGTCCATCATGAAGACGTACGCCTACATCAGTTGCGTTGTCATAACGCTTCCGCTTACGGTCTATGAGGGTACGTAGACGATACACTCCCCTCTCGTTGCTATGCATCACCATGATCTTGTCTGTGCGTAGGATTTTTTTTGAAATTACTGCATTCCCCAACAGTGGCATCTGAGCCAGGTTTATGCGTAGATGTTATATGCACGAGTAGGACACAAAGGATTTGTGGGTGTGGGTATATACATATTGCTTGTCGTCACTAGTTGATTCTTGATTCAGCGGCATTGTTGGATGAAGTGGCCCAGACTGACATTACACGTACGCTTACGCGAGACTGGTTCTACCGACGTGCTTCGCACACAGGTGGCTAGTGGATGTCCGATTCTCCAGCTTTAGTTGAATCGGATTCAATGAACAGGGTTCTTTCTGAAGATCAAAAAGCAATCACTATACCGCATTGTGGTTTTTGATGCGTAGGTAAGAACGGTTCTTACTCAGCCCGTAGTAGCCACGTAAAACTTGCAACAATAAAGTAGAGGACGTCTAACTTGTTTTTGCAGGGCCTGTTGTGATGTGATATGGTCAAGACATGATGACATATAAATTATTTTATGAGATGATCATGTTTTGTTAAAGTTATCGGCAACTGACAGGAGCCTTATGGTTGTCTCTTTATTGCATAAGATGCAAGTGCCATATAATTGCTTTACTTTATCGCTATGCGGTAGCAATAGTTGCAAAAGCAACAGTTGGTGAGACGACCATGTGACGACACATTGATAAAGATCAAGATGATGAAGATCATGGTGTCATGCCAGTGACGATAGAGATCATGACGGTGTTTTGGAGATGGAGATCAAAGGCACAAGATGATGATGGCCATATCATGTCACATATTTTGATTGCATGTGATGTTTATCCTTAATGTATCTTATTTTGCTTAGTTCGGCGGTAGCATTATAAGATGATCTCTCACTAAATTTCAAGTTATAAGTGTCCCCCCTAAGTATGCACCGTTGCAACAGTTTGTCGTGCCGAGAAACCACGTGATGATCGGGTGTGATAAGCTCTACGTTCACATACAACGGGTGCAAGCCAGTTTTGCACACGCGGAATACTCGGGTTAAACTTGACGAGCCTAGCATATGCAGATATGGCCTCGGAACACTGGAGACCGAATGGTCGAGCATGAATCATATAGTAGATATGATCAACATAGTGATGTTCACCATTGAAAACTACTCCATCTCACGTGATGATCGGACATGGTTTAGTTGATTTGGCTCACGTGATCATTTAGATGACTAGAGGGATGTCTATCTAAGTGGGAGTTCTTAAGTAATATGATTAATTTAACTTTAATTTATCATGAACTTAGTCCTGATAGTATTTGCATATCTATGTTGTAGATCAATAGCTTGCGATGTAGCTCCCCGTTTATTTTTTGATATGTTCCTAGAGAAAAATAAGTTGAAAGATGATAGTAGCAATAATGCGGACTGGGTCCGTGATCTGAGGATTATCCTCATTGCTGCACACACGAATTATGTCCTTGATGCACCGCTAGGTGACAGACCTATTGCAGGAGCAAATGCACACGTTATGAACGTTTGACAAAGCTCGGTATGATGACTACTTAATAGTTTAGTGCACCTTGATTTACGGCTTAGAACCAGGACTTCAAAAACGTTTTGAACGCTATGGAACATATAAGATGTTCTAAGAGTTGAAGTTGGTATTTCATACTCATGCCCGTGTCGAGAGGTATGAGACCTCTGACAGTACTTTGCCCACAAGGTGGAGGAGAATAGCTCAACCAGTGAGCATGTGCTCAGATTTTCTGGGTACTACAATTGCTTGAATCAAGTGGGAGTTAATCTTCCAGATAAGATAGTAATTGATAAAGTTCTCTAGTCACTATCACCAAGTTACTAGAACTTAGTGATGAACTATAATATGCAAGGGATGACGAAAGTAATTCCCAAGCTCTTCGCGATGCTGAAATCGGTGAATGTAGAAATCAAGAAATAGCATCAAGTGTTGATGGTTAACAAGACCACTAGTTTCGAGAAAAGGGCAAACGGAAAGAAAGAGGAACTTCAAAGAAGAAAGGCAAGCAAGTTGCCACTCCCATGAAGAAGCTCAAAGCTAGACCCAAGCCTGGAACTAAGTGCTTCTACTGTAAAGGAAATGGTCACTGGAAGTGGAACTGCCCTAGATACTTGGCGGATAAGAAGGATGGCAAAGTGAACAAAAGTATATATTTGATATACATGTTATTGATGTGTACTTTACTAGTGTTTTTAACAACACCTCAGTATTTGATATTGGTTCAGTTACTAAGAGTAGTAACTCGAAACGGGAGTTGCAAAATAAGCAGAGACTAGTTAAGGGTGAGGTGATGATGTGAGTTGGAAGTGATTCCAAAGTTGATAAGATCACCATCGCACACTTCCTTTACTTTCGGGATTACTGTTGAACCTAAAATAAATGTTATTTGGTGTTTGCGTAAAGCATAACATGATTGGATCATGTTTATTGCAATACGGTTATTCATTTAAGTCAAGGATAATTGTTATTTTGTTTATATGAATAAAACCTTATGAGGTCATACACCCAAGGTGAATGGTTTATTGAATCTCGATCGTAGTAATACACATATTCATAATATTGAAGCCAAAAGATGCAAAGTTAATAATATAGTGCAACTTATATGTGGCACTGCCGTTTAGGTCATATTGGTGTAAAGCGCATGAAGAAACTCCATGCCGATGGGCTTTTGGAATCACTTTATTATGAACCATTTGATGCTTGCGAACCATGCACTACAAAAAAAGACACATCCGTGACATTTTGGGCCGAATGAATTTTTTTCCTGTCATACATATGACACTTCTATGACGATAATTGTGACAAAACCCGGTATCATCATAGATGTGGTGGGCTCCTACTTCTATGACAAAAATCATGATAGAAAATGGGCTTTTCATCCTGGGCGGGCCGGAGACGCAGCTGCATGACATTCTTTGGGCCATCCATGACGGAAAAAACTGTGGTAGAAGCCAGGGGGAGGAAAATTTCGGGGAGTTCCCGGTTACGGTGGGAGGTCGGGGGCTGAGCGGTGCGCGTTTCTCTCGTACACATACGCGCATGTGTGCGAGGCGTTGGCTCTAATTGAACCCGAGCGAGGCGTTGGGCTCTAACTGAACCCGAGCAATTGCACTGCAGGCTATGCGTTACTGAACCCAAGCGATCGATTGATGGTTGTTAATCGAACCCAATCGAGCGATTCCTTCGCTACTGCTGCTAACTGAAGCCGATCGATTAGATGAA
>NC_041386.1:111195501-111208634 GCF_002162155.2 Triticum dicoccoides
AGGACCCCGTGGTGTGGTGGAGGGCTGGATAAACAGTAGACGGTGGAGGGGTGCCCGTGGAGGGGTGGTTGAACAGGACCCCGTGGTGTGGAGGGCTGGATGAACAGTAGACGGTGGAGGAGTGCCCGTGGAGGGGTGGTTGAACAGTAGTCGGTGGAGAAGCGTGCAGTGGAGGCTGGATGAACAGGAGCCCGTGGAGGCTGGAGGAGGTCGATGGTGGAGATGAACAGTATCCCGTGGAGTCCCGTTTTGTGGTACGCCACACCCCTCCCGATGAAGAGGACCCCCGTTTCGACCGTAGGAGGTCCGTTTCGTCCGTTTTGCGGTATGGCACACCCCTCCCGATCAACAGGACCCCCGTTTTGACTGTAGGAGGTCCGTTTCGTCCGTTTTGTGGTACGCCACACCCCTCCCGATCAACAGGACCCCCGTTTTGACCATAGGAGGTCTGTTTCCTCCGTTTTGCGGTACGCTAGACCCCTCCCGATCAACAGGACCCCGTTCAGGCCTCGTTTCCATCACATGTTCCGTCCAAGCCCTCCCGATGAAGACGACCACGCATTCCATTCCGACCCAGCCGGTTGGCTCCCACGCGTTCCGTTGCCTCCCGATGAACACGACGCATTCCGTTGCCTCCCCATGAACACGACGCATTCTGTTGCCTCCCCATGAACACGACGACGATGTTGTTTCTCCGTTCCGACCTAGCCATGTACACGAGCCCTTGCCATACGTATGCGCGAGTAGGCGTTCGAGACCCCGCCCTTATGTACACATACGTGGTCGTATTTTCTTTCTTGCAACCTGGCCGTTGTACGTACGTGTACATGCTACGTGCGCGCCTCTACTACGACACGTACGCGCCTCTACTACGACACGTGCGCGCCTCTACATCCACCAGTATATATGTGCGTACACGTTCGCGACCAGAATGACAACGCTACGTACGCTTCGACCAAGTGGGTCCCGACTGTCAGGCACTTCCTTGCCTGCGAAGATGTAGCTGGTGGGTCCCAGCAGTCAGGGGGGTGAATCTTTTTTTTGCCCAGACGCACTTCCTTGCGTGCGAAGATGTAGCTGGTGGATCCCAGTAGTCAGGGGCAAACGTTTTTTTCGTGAAATATGGTGGCCCGGCCGGTGGGTCCCCGCTGTCAGGTGGAGGAATAATTATTGTGCACGTAATAAGGAGGCACTTCCTTGCTGCGGCCGTGGACCCAGTTGCCAGCCTTTCCATGTACAGTCCATGTCCGATGGAAGCCGTTCCTTGACCATGTTGACCACGCCGCGCCGAGAGCACCAGGGCGATGGACGATGGCGAGGCCTAGGAAGGGGAGGACGCAGAGCCGGGGAAGACGCGGCAGTGGATGCCCACGCGTAGAGGAGTACGAGGGTTCACTGGTTCGCGACGGTGTGACGCTGCCGTCGCCACAGAATAACAGGGGGTGTGGGTGAGTAGAGGGATGGCCTGGCCAGTGGTGGGAGTAGTAGGGGCGGTGAGGCCTCCGCCGCATCGCAGCCGGCCACGGGAGGCAGGAGCACGAGGCACGACCGGCGCTGGTTTGGGCGGCTGGAGCAAGAAGACTAGAGGTTGAAGAAGCAGTACGGCCGTCGGATGGACATAGTACGGTCACTGGAGCTAGAATCGTGCATATTGACTAAGTTGACAAAGCCCTCCATCCCCGTCAACTTAGTAGGCCCACAAGTCAGCCTGCCACTATACTGGGTCCCAGCTAACAGGGGGAGTATTCATTTTTTGTGCATAATAAGGAGGCACTTCCTTGCGTGCGAAGATATAGCTGGTGGGACCGAGCTGTCAGCGGTGGTAAAGTTTTTTCGCAAAATACAAAGGCCCTTTCGGTGGGTACTTGATGTCAGGTGGAGGAATCATTATTTTGCACGTAATAAGGAGGCATTTCCTTGCGTGCGGCCGTGGACCCAGCTGTCAGCCTCTCCACGTATAGTCCACTTCAGATGCATGTCGGTTGTTGACCATGTTGACCAGGTCGCGCCGAGAGCACCAGGGCGGTGGATGACGACGAGGCCAAGGAAGGGAACGACACGGAGGCAGGGAAGACTCGGCAGTTGTTTCCCACGCGGAGGGGAGTACAACTGTATGAGGGTTTACTGGTTTGTCTGTCGTCGCCGGAGAATAACAGCAGGTGTGGGTGAGTAGAGGGATGGCTAGGCCAGGGAGTACGATGGGGCAGTGAGGCCTGCGCGGCAGCAGAGCTGGCCGCGGGGAGGAGGGAGCAGGCAGTCCCGCCGGCGCTTGTTTGAGCGGCTGGAGCGGGAAGAGCAGAGATTGAAGAAGCACGACGGCCGTTGAATGGCCATCCAACAGTCACTGCTTGTGCGTCAACTTTTTTTTAGGAAAGCCTCAAATCTGTGGAAAATAGCATACAACCCATCTGCCATTATTTCTAATAATTTAGAGCCCATTTGCTAATTATTAAGGTTTTTTTGGAGCCCATATTCTTTTTGTTAGCATTACAGCCCATATTGTGGCCACGGTTAAAAAAATATACGAAATTTTGCATATTTCGGTGCGGTCCGAACTGTTTTTAATCCCGAAATTTCGACTCACATTCAAACTGATTTTAAAAATAAATGTATATCAATATAAAATCCAACAAATTCTCCACGCATAAAAATTAATGTAATTTAAAATCTCAAAATGAAAAAAAAGATACTTGAAACTAATTGCCGGTTTGGTGTGTTTTAAAAATGTACAGCCCATTTTTCATTACTGATAGGCCATTTTCTTGGCCAGCCAAATGAAGCTCTCCTCATCTTGAAAGATTTGCAGCCCAACAAGCCTGACAAAGCGACTTACTTGGCAAATCACAAAAAAACTAGGTTGTGGCCGTGGACCCAGCTATCAGTCGATTTATTTTTTTAGTCCATTTGGTGGGCTGGGTGAAACAATGATGTAGCATCTATGCAGCCCGTTTAAATCCCATTTGCATTTTTCTCGAAATCCGCGGACTTGCTGGGCTGGGTGAAAATATCATGTTGGGCTAGACGGAGAAATGTTATAAAAACATAAACACATGATTGCACGTTAGTAAAATCTTTGCAAGCTTATGTACGCAATCACTAGGAGTTAACTTGCCAAGTTATATATAAACAATTATTATTATTATTTTGTAAGAACTTTCAACTTACAAAATAAAATATCATTTTAATTTGATGAGTTAATAGTATGTGGGGTATTATTATTTTTTAGGCTAGACGTGGGACAGTTGAGTTGGTTCTAGGGGAAAGTACTGGGAGAAAACTCAGTTTACATCAAAAAAGAAAGTGGGAGAAAATTCAGAGACCTGATGGGTCCACCTGAGGAGGGGAATATGTTGGGAGGAAGGAGATTCAAAGCACGACAGCCGAGTGAACTAGTTTTTTTACGGACAAGTGAACTAGTTTACATACATAAGCAAATAGCCACTAAAAAAGCAATCAGGTTAATGGGTTCTTAAAAGAAATATTTCAGACAAAACAGATAATTACGACACATAGGCTAATGCATGAAACACTCAGATGATAAAGGTGCTTATAAACAGATAAAGTACAACATCTAGACCTTCCTGGCACGCTTGATCATGACGCTGCGGCTGTCCGTGTACTCGTCGGTTATGGGAAGCAGACACGCCCTCATGTCCAAGATCTGCATGTACATGTCGTAGCATGCGTATGCGTCCTTGGCCGCGTAGGTTATGTAGGATAGATTCAGAGCTACCTCCCACGTGTTTAGGTCGTCTTCTTTCATGTTGGCGTATCAGGGGCCGATGATGGTCTCAGCGAAGTCAACCATGGAGTCCTTCTCCTGCCCATTGCTAATTATCTTGTATTGCTTCTGGATGTCGACAAGCTTGTTGCACCAGATGGCCGAATTGTCGCGTTCTTCCTTCTCTCCACCGTAGCGAAGGTGCAGTCGGCGTTGCCGATGAAACGGGCGAATGCTCCAGAACCTGGTGCGGCCATAGGACTGAGGCGAGCCAGAGCTTCACCGAGTCCGTATCGTTGGTGTACATCACATTCAACTGGGTGCAGCCATAGGACTGAACGGCGAACTCAAAGGGGAACTCCTTGCTGAAGTCCATATCCAACAGGCTCACCCCTCGGATCGCCATTGGAGTCTCTTCGAGTGAACGAGTGTGCAGGCGGCGGCGACAGTTCGTTTTTCAGCTCTTGGGGAACTGGATTCAACAGTAAGCTGAGTGTGTACATGCGACAACAGTTACTACCCCTCCCTCGTCCGCTGCACGCCCGACAGAAGATGCACCCTCGGCCACACGTCGGTTCACGAGCAGGTCTGTATTGGTACTATAATAACAGGAGTTGGTGGTCATTTTACTTCAATTTAATTAGCTTTAATATAAATTTGTACTTAAAACAAGCAATGCATTCGCTCGTTCTATCAGTGCCACATGATCAACATGCACAACAATTAGAATTATTATTCTCAGGACGCACACGATCAGCACATTTGTCGCACTTTCACAAAGATAATACTACCAAGTTTGAACTGTTTGTTATGGTTGTTGTCCTCTGCATCATCATGCCGTGTTTCCCAGTTTGCAAGATTCAGAACCAACAAATAAGATCCAAATAATAAGTACAACAAAGATGCCTACACATCTCATTGATTCCCAGCTTCCAAGATTCAGAACCAACAAATAAGATCCAAATAATAAGTACAACAAAGATGCCTACACATCTCATTGATTCCCAGCTTGCAAGATTCAGAACCAACAAATAAGATTCAAATAATAAGTACAACAAAGATGCCTACACATCTCACTGATTCCCAGCTTGCAAGATTCAGAACCAACCCATTAGAGCCTTTTGATAAAGTGAATATCGGGATTAAATCCATCTTGGCTAGCCCTGTCATACAATCGAAGAACTTGGAGAATGCTCTTAACCGTCACAACATCTGTAGTTGAGTATTCCTGTTTGCACAACATGTTTGCACAGCACAAACAAGGAGATAGGAGAGCATGATTTCGCTTTAATAGCGGCCTCCTTGAACTCAACCTCCAGCTCTACTTGGATGAGGTCTGCCTGGAGTTCCATGATTCAATTCATGCGCCTTTTTCTGCAGTTCACCTGAAATGAAGCAAAGATTGCATCATTCAGCTAGCAAGAAGTACTTGCTCTTGTGAGCTGGCAGGTTCTTCTTTAGTAGTTGCACTAAAATTGAGGAACATTAAGGTTGGCTATCCAGCTCATGTAAGGTGCAACTATAATTTTCTTATCCTTTTGTGCAGTTCCACTAAAATAAAGTGCCATTGTGGTCACAGTGATGGCTCCATCTTGCAAAGGCTAATAAAATGTTGCATGAGATTACCAGCAGAACTTGACGGAGATTTTGGAAACTCCAATCACCATTTTGTCCAGTTCCACCAAAATTGAGAGATGTTGCCCACGTGACATTTTAGTTGAACTGGACAAGACACTCATTCCAAAAAAAGTGTTTTGTGCAGTTCACGAAAAGGTCACAATAGCAACAAGGTGAAATGGATATCCCTATCTGCACAAAAAGATAGAAAGTAAACAGTTGCTGGTCAATAAGAATATATGAAACATATAAAAAATGAAAAGAAGCATCTTAATTATGTTCATGGCAATCACGCAAGGACAGTAGAAATCTTAAAACGTCAGCAATGCTTCATGTTACCAGAAGCATTATGATCAATAATGAGATTCCTCAATATGGGATTACTTTAATGGTGGCATTGCTTGTTTACCAGACACAGTAAATCAACAACAGCTAAAGAGTTGGTTTAAGGGCATGGGACCGTGACGACACCAGGACACTCAGCAGCGTAAAGGAGCAACTTAGGGCATGTACAATGGTGGCATATGGATACATATGCCCCATGACAAAAAGTAATTTGAGGCACTTACATTTATTTTTTCCCCAATGCAAGCTACTGTTAGTGGGCCTCATTAAGAAATAGAAAATAAAGACTCTAGTACACATGCATCTCTACTTTCACTCCAACCTTTTCAGCTTTTGTCACCGGACCACACTTTTTCTCTTCAAGCACCCGCCTCCTGAAGAGGATCCCGCTTCCCTATACGAACCTACTTTACGTCATATCCGATCCTACATGGCATGCGAGGCATCACCTTGAGGCTATGCATTGTACATGCCCTTACTTATCATACTGGGGAAAACAGCAGGAGTGCCATTGTACTATGTGAGGGAAGCAAATCTAATCCTGGAGACCTTTTACTATGTGAGGGCAGCAAATCTAATCCTGGAGACCTTTTACTATGTGAGGGCAGCAAATCTAATCCTGGAGACCTTTTACTATGTGAGGGCAGAAAATCTAATCCTGAGACCTTTTACTATGTGAGGGCAGCAAATCTAATCATGGAGACCTTTTACTATGTGATGGCAGCAAATCTAATCCTGGACATACTTTGTTGACTTGTCCACCAGCCGCCACTTTCTATCCTTTTTTCAACCAATAATAGATCTGTTCCTTATCTAGTTTGTACTGTGTTTTCCCATTATTTCCCTTTTCAACCAAGAGACCGGTTGGGTATCCGGTCTCTACTACTTCCACCATATTATTTCCTCTTTGAATCAAGTCCTAGATTCATGCTACAACTTTCCCCCTTTCTTCATTGTTTGAACAAAGCCCTAGATTCAAATGCATGAAATAGCTTTACCTCTAATAATACTAAATTTAGGTGGCTTTGGAAGAGTTCATGGGAGTAGAAAAAGATACACATGCAGACACGTGGGGAGCTGGGGCAGTAGAGCAAGGCCGCTTTCGAAGAACTTATACCTGATGGTCGCCAGGATGTCGGCGGCGGCAGGTCGGATCTATGGACAATACGGCAGGGAGGAAGAAGGGTCGGAGGACCTCCCGAGCCGGCCATGTGTCGGAGAGAATGGCACGGGCAGAGGATCGGGCCCCTCCGGCAGCTGTGGGTTTCCTCCCTCGGTGATGATGACCGCGTGAACGATGCACCTGTTAGTCCTCTACACACACCGGTCGAAGGGATCCGGCCGGATCTGTGACCAGCGGTGAGCAGAGAGAAAATGCCGCTACCGCTGTCTTGTTTATACCTGGAGAAGATGAGAGAATGAAGAGAGCAATCCTAGTAAAGCAAGCGCTCAGGCCCCTGCGTCCATATATAGTGGAGTGATTATCTTTTTTCTCTCCACAACAAGCATTTCAATTTGTGTATGTGGCATTAAAGAAAAGAAACTCTCTATTTAAGGTGACTACTGTACGACTCCTACTTATGACTAGTAGTACTACAGTATTGTTCACTTGTGCTCCCCGCCCCTCCATTCATTGAACAATCCTACAGGTGAATAAACATACAATAAGTACTATATTTATATAGAACGAACAAGCTCAAACTATTTTCGTGTATTTAAAAGTTGAGGGCGAGGCTTTTCCTGGGCAGTACGCGCGGCAGTTTTTGGGTAGGGCCAGAAGACTATTTTATTAAAAAAAACTTCGAGACGGCCACATAGCATGGAGCCGACCCCAACGATTTTAAGCTTACATGCACGGTACACGCTATCCTAGACTACTATACACATGAAACTGCCACACGAGCGTCCGGGCTGCGCTTGGCTCTTCGCCTCTTCGGGAAGTCGAACAATGATGGAATACTACTGCATTGGAGGAGTACTACAGTATGCTTCTGGCCATCTGACACCGATTGAAATGCTGCATGTCCACCGCGTGCGGGAGGGAGAGTGTGTAGCGAAAGCTTCTCCTAGTCTTGCCAGCCACCACGCTCATGGGCGAGGGAGGGATGCTCCTGCCTTTGCGTGTATGATAGGTGGGCCCTACAGGTGTGTGGCCAACTTGTCATACAACCAAAGGCAGGTGCAGTTAAGTCCGCGAGGGAGAGGATAATCAAACTTCTCATTGATGTACGAGTTGACGCGACACATCAAAGCACTGCACTCGATATATTTCAATAATTTGCGTGTGTGACTCCCAGATGCAGAGGCCGGGGGTCATCATCCTCCTTTTCAAGAAAAAACAGACACGTGTGTGAGAGGAGGAGTGTGTGCGTGCACCTCTTCTCTTCCTGTATAACGTACTACTAAACTCAGAGTACAAGTTTTTGTGGGTGGCACGATGGTGCGTGCGAGAAGTCCCGAGAGATAGGTTTAATGCATTAGTTGCAATGCATGCATGCATAAAGTACATGCATTGGTCAATTTTCTGAACATGTGTTGGGGAACAACCAAATTGAGCCTTATAAAACGGAAAAACTAAAATTTTGAGATATGCCCTATAAAACCGGAAATGAGGGAGTAGAAAAAGAAGTACTCCATCCGGGAATAGTGCCGCACTTCGAAACTAGAACCGTAAATAAATTTTGAGCTTGAGTCTCGTCACATTCCAAATTACTCCACACTATATTGAATTGCAAACCTGTTCACACCGATCACAACCTAAACGGTTTCCCACTTAGTAGCGTATTAGTACTCGGTTATAAATACTAGTATGCCAAGATGACTGCACATTCCTCCTCAACTCCTCATCCACAAAAACAAACAAGTCATTCAGCATCCTTCCCTTGTGTCTGCCATGGCCAGCGTGAGTTCTGGGTCGAGATATTGCCACCAGGGAGAGGTGAGCATGAAAGCGGAAGCACGAGAGATGTCCCGCCTCGCTGCGAGAGCAGCCGACATGTCCCACCGCGCGGAAGTAGCAGCATAGAGGTCCCGCCGCACCGTCGATGCAGCAGACTGGTCCGGCCGTGCCGTGGAAGCAGCAGAGATGTCCCGCCGCGCCACGAATGCAGCAGAGATGTCCCGCCGCGCCGCGATGGCCTGGGAAAATTTCTCGCGGACAGGCGACGACTGTTACAGGCGCATGCATGCGATCGTCCATAGCCAGATGGATCAGATCTCCGGCTCGACGAGGTTGCAGGACGACATGATAGCCTCGTTTGAACAGGCTACTGGCGTCATCCGACAACTAAGGGAGGGCAATGAGAGGCTCCAGGCCAAGCGCGACCTGCTGAGGGAGAAGATCGTCTGAAGTGCAGACCTGCAGGAGGAGACCGGTGCCTTGTTGAAGAAACTTATGGACGAGAATGACATGCTCCGCAACGAGCGCCAAAGGCTGGTGGAGGAATCAGTGGATGTTCTCAAGCAGCGTCTTGAGGACACGAAAGAGCTCATCGCCGCTCGCCGCAGAGACTAGTTTCCTGGTTTCTTTTGATGTAATAATCGGTTTAGGATGTGGGTTGTGTCGTCGGTTGTGAAATGTTGGGTTCTAGCGTGGATGTTTGGCCTTTGTTGGCCTCTTGGGATGTTGCGATTTCAATCTGGTAGCTTTTAGTCCTTCGTGTTAGGCTGGAGTTGTGCTGAACTTCTTCTGAATTGTGGTGGTTTTCAGTAATGAAAATCGGAAGGGGCAAGCCCTTCTTTGATCAAAAAATTTTAATCGTCCTTATATATTCATCAGTCTTGCTATAAGTCGCAGTAGATGCTATATAGGCCCGTCAGATCTTACATCAAGATTCGTGCTTTCAGATTTTCTTTTCTCTCTCTTAAGTCTCAGTCGAGTGAGACATAGCCACGCCATTAAACAGAGGCTCGGGCGCCATTAATGGAGACCTTGGGAGAGAGGTGGACGGCAGATGGAGGTCAAAGTGCTCTCCTCCCGATAAGCACGCGCAGGGGTCTGATCGCACGCCTCTCGTACTCAAATAGCTACCCTGCACGACGCCTCCTAGCTAATAAAAAATGGGGACGCGTGGCGGCACGTAAATGGTACTAGTAAGTAGAACGCCCATGGTTTCAATAATACTTGTGTTTCCGATTGTAACGTGACAACACTTGTTCCAAAATGACTTTGTTGATTGTTAATGTGTGCGCCTTCGCAAATCGGACTGCAAATTTACCACAGCATGTTGGTGCCATGTCATGGCACCAAGCCAATTTTCATTATTTTCATGTGTGTTTTGAATTTACAGGAATTAAAAAACTAAGTTTCTCAATGTTTCCAACCCAGCCACGACGCCCAGAATTTTGAATTTCATTCCCATTTCTTGCATGGAACCTAGAAATTTACCCGAGGACACACATGTGATTTTTCAACCAACTTTGGTGCACTGGAACATGTGCTTGTATTTCAAATTTGAATTATGCACACAAAGGTGGCACGTTCCCTCCCAGAACCACGAGCCTTCTTGAGAGAAGCTCCGATTTGCAAGAAGCTTATACCAAAATTTGTTCCTATTCGGCCAATTTTTTTTACCACGACATGGTACTACCATGACATGACACCATGCCAAGTTTCATCATTTTAAAACCAAGTTTCTCAATGTTCTCGACCGAGCCATGATGCCCAGATGTTTGAATTTTATTCTCATTTTTTGCATGGGACCTACTCCCTCCTTCCTCTATATAGGGCCTAATGTGTTTTCCAAGACAACCTTTGACTATTGACAAGATTAATAGCACATGAGATGTATACTATGAAAATTATATTATTGGAAGCTCCTTTGACATACAAAATTGAAGGTATGCTTTGTGTAAGTTGCAAGTCATATATTATTGCTCTAACATTTGGTCAAAGTTAGCCTCGAAAAATGCATTAGGACCTATATAGATGGAAGGAGGGAGTAGAAATTCACCCGAGGACACAAATGCGATTTTTCAACCAACTTTGGTGCACGGGAGCATGTGCTTGTAGTTCAAATTTGAATTATGCACATTAAATGACCAAAAACTCAATTAATGTGTAAATAAGGCCAAATGAAGCCGGAATAATTCCAAAATTTAACAGGGCACTCATGTAGTTCTATGTTGCCTTTGTAAATAAACTCAAGGGGGACAATGTATATCGTTTCGCACTCAAAGGTGGCACGTTCCCTCTCAGAACCACGATCCTTCTTGAGAGAAGCTTTGGTTTGCAAAAGCTTATACCAAAATCTGTTCCTATTCGGCCAATTTGTTTACCACAACATGGTAGTACCATGACATGACATCCATGCCAAGTTTCATGATTTTCAGATGTGTTTTGGATTTACAAGAATCTTAAAACCAAGTTTCTCAATGTTCTCGGCCAAGCCACGATGCCCAAATGTTTTAATTTTATTCTCATTTCTTGCATCGGACCTAGAAATTCACCCGAGGACACAAATGTGATTTTTCAACCAACTTTGGTGCACGAGAGCATGTGCTTGTAGTTCAAATTCGACTTATGCACATTAAATGACCAGAAACTCAATTAATGTATAAAAAACGACAAACGAACCCGGAATAATTCCAAAATTTAACAGGGCACTAATGTAGTTCTATGTTGCCTTTGTTAAGAAAGTCAACGGGGGCAGCGTATATCATTTCACACTCAAAGGTGGCACGTTCCCTCTTAGAGCATCTCCAACAGGCGCGGCAAAAGGCGCGCCCGCACGGTAAATCTTGGTTTTAGCGCCCGCCGGCTGGTTCCGCGCGCTCCAGCGGTGGCGGGAACTTACCGCGCGCGGGAAGAGTTTGCGCACCCGTAGGAGAAAGCGGCACCCGGCGCGGTAGAATTGGCGCGCCGCTAGGCGCGTGCCTATAAAATCCCGCGATCGCCACACGCACAAAACACAGCCACGCGCCCTTCCCTCGCAACCTCGCTGTTTTGCAACCTCGGCGCTTCGCCACCTCACCGCTTTCCCGCTTTCCGCGCCACCACCGCGCCACCATGCTGCCGCGCCGCCGGGGTTCTTCGGGCTACCGCGGCATCCGCGAGTGCCCCAACGGCTGGTACATCGCCGAGATCCGGTCCGGCGACGTCCGGCTCGGCCTCGGGTCGTTCCGAAGTGCGCACGAGGCGGCCCGCGCGTATGACGCGGCGGCGTGGCTGTGACGCCCGGATAATTAAGCTACAGTAGTTCCACGATTAATGGTGCCATGTCATTGGCATTACTGTTGCTAATCTTACCTTGATTCAAACACGAGTCAAATTCAAATTTGAATAACAAGCCAAAATATTATTTCTTAAAACAGTAAATTAAAAATGTAATTTTGGTTGAGAATATTCACTAGGTAATTTTCATCATCAACCAACATTTTTGTAAATGTTAAATTGGCTTTAAAATATTTAAAACTGGACCAACAACTTTTATTCCAACCTTTTCAATTTATAAAAATATATTTAAACTAGTCAAAATATTTTGGAACCTTCAGTGCTAGCTCATCACCTTCCCTAGAATTTATGTGACAAATTTCGTATGTAACAAAATCGTTTGCTACAAAATTAAAAGGGCAAAATAGAGCAAAATTTGAAACAAAAAGGAAATGAAAGAACCTAGCGTTACTGTGCCACTGGGCCTAAATGCCACCGTGCACTGGAGCCCAGCCCACCACGGCCTTTTCCCCCCACCTCTCTATAGAGAGGAAAGCAGGGGCCATGGCACCGAGCACGCACGCGCGCCGTCCACGTCCCCGATCTCCTCGTGTCGGCCAACCCCGGTCGCGGCGATGGATAAGATCAAGCCCCGCTGCCTCTCTCTCCCGATGAAACCCTAATCCCCTCCTCTCCCTCTCACTCGCTCGCTCTCTCACCCGAGCCGCACCGTACGCTGCCATCGTCGTCGCCGTGTCGATCCCGTGGCCATCGAGCTTCCTGCGCCACCGGAGGATGTCCAGGAGAGCCGCAGTTGACTACTTCATCGTTTGCAAGGATCGGATTGAGCGATACACAACTACCTCGACGCAATCGAGTTCGTCTTCCACCTCGGACCTGAACATCACCACTGTTGCTTCGTCGCGTCCGGCGCCTCCCCGAGCTCGACGAGCCTTCCTTGTCCTCCGATGTGAGCTCCCCTCTAATTTCCCTCTCCACATTTGCTCATTTTGGTGGGCTAACGCCGCCCCCATGAGCTTCGGCTCCGCCGTCCATCGTGGCCTGCGCTCGCGCCCACGCTCGCGCCTACGCACCTCCACCCCGTGACTCCGAGCCTCTCCTACCGTGTCCCAAGCCTCGCCCTGGTCACCCGCGCAGCCCACGCCCCCGCTACCCGCTACGCCCCCTGCTTCTGCCGCTATGCCCCCGCTGCTTCTCTGCTGCCACCGTGCGCTGCTGCCAGAGCTGCCTGCATGCACGCGCGCCTACACCTCGCATCCGCCTGTGCCGCACGCCCTG
>NC_041386.1:111209301-111212073 GCF_002162155.2 Triticum dicoccoides
CCGCCCGCATACCTCCACTCCCGTGCGTCGCCGATCGTGCTCGTCCGCTGCCGCTTGCGCCTGCGGCCGTCGTGCCTCGCCTGTCCGCCTGCTCTGCCCGTGAGCCAGTGACGCCCCCGATTCAATCGTACACTAATCATGCACGCAAATGTGTATGATCAAGATCAGGGACTCACGGGAAGATATCACAACACAACTCTAAAACATAAATAAGTCATACAAGCATCATAATACAAGCTAGGGGCCTCGAGGGCTCGAATACAAGTGCTCGATCATAGACGAGTCAGCGGAAGCAACAATATCTGAGTACAGACATAAGTTAAACAAGTTTGCCTTAAGAAGGCTAGCACAAACTGGGATACAGATCGAAAGAGGCGCAGGCCTCCTGCCTGGGATCCTCCTAAACTACTCCTGGTCGTCGTTAGCGGGCTGCACGTAGTTGTAGGCACCTCCGGTGTAGTAGGGGTCGTTGTCATCGGTGGCGTCTGGCTCCAGGGCTCCAGCATCTGGTAGCGACAACCAGGTAGAAGGGAAAGGGGGAAAAGAGGGAGAAAAGCAACCGTGAGTACTCATCCAAAGTACTCGCAAGCAAGGAGCTACACTACATATGCATGGGTATATGTGTAAGGAGGCCATATCAGTGGACTGAACTGCAGAATGCCAGAATAAGAGGGGGGATAGCTAGTCCTTTCGAAGACTACGCTTCTGGCAGCCTCCATCTTGCAGCATGTAGAAGAGAGTAGATTGAAGTCCTCCAAGTAGCATCTCCAAGTAGCATCTCCAATAGCATCGCATAGCATAATCCTACCCGGCGATCCTCCCCTCGTCGCCCTGTAGAAAAGCAATCACCGGGTTGTCTGTGGAACTTGGAAGGGTGTGTTTTATTAAGTATCCGGTTCTAGTTGTCATAAGGTCAAGGTACAACTCCAAGTCGTCTTGTTACCGAAGATCACGGCTATTCGAATAGATTAACTTCCCTGCAGGGGTGCACCAACTTACCCAGCACGCTTGATCCCATTTGGCCGGACACACTTTCCTGGGTCATGCCCGGCCGCGGAAGATCAACACGTCGCAGCCCCACCTAGGCTCAACGGAGAGGCCAGCACGCCGGTCTAAACCTAAGCGCGCAGGGGTCTGGGCCCATCGCCCTGAGCACACCTGCATGTTGCGTACGCAGCCAGAAGCAGACCTAGCCTAGTGGCGTTCCAGTCCAATCCGGCGCGCGCCACTCAGTCTCTGACGTCACGAAGTGCTTCGGCTGATACCACGACGCCGGGATACCCATAACTACTCCCGCGTAGTTGGTTAGTGCGTATAGGATCGTAGCCAACTCAGATCAAATACCAAGATCTCGTTAAGCGTGTTAAATATCCGCGAACGCCGACCAGGGCCAGGCCCACCTGTCTCCTAGGTGGTCTCAACCTGCCCTGCCGCTCTGCCACAAAGTAACAGTCGGGGGCCGTCGGGAACCCAGGCCCACCTCTACCGGGATGGAGCCACCTGCCCCTTCAGCCCCCATCTCCGAACAGTATCACAGGTAATGTAACTGTGTAAAGTATATCGTATATGCCCGTGATCACCTCCCGAAGTGATCACGGCCCAGTAGTATAGCATGGCAGACGGACAAGAGTGTAGGGCCACTGATGGAACACTAGCATCCTATACTAAGCAGTAGGATAGCAGGTAATGGTAACAACAGTAGTAGCAAGGACAGGCTATGCATCAGGATAGGAATAACGGAAAGCAGTAACATGCTACACTACTCTAATGCAAGCAGTATAGAGAAGAATAGGCGATATCTGGTGATCAAAGGGGGGGCTTGCCTGGTTGCTCTGGCAAGAGAGAGAGGGGTCGTCGGTGATGTAGTCGACCACAGGGGCATCAGCATTGTCATGGGGTCTACCGGAGAGAAGAGGGGGGGAGAAACAGTAAATACATAGCAATCAAGTGCATAACAGGACAACAAGCAGAGCTAGACGTGTTCTAACGCGGTAGTAGGTGATACCGACGAAGGAGGAAAGCATCCGGGAAAGTATTCCCGGTGTTTTGTGTTTTCGGACAGATGAACCGGAGGGGGAAAGTTGCGTGTTTGATATGTTAGGGGTGTGTGGTGGACGAACGGGCTGCGTATCCGGAATCGTCTCGTCGTTCTGAGCAACTTTCATGTTGAAAATATTTTAATCCGAGTTACGGATTAAAAGATATGATTTTCTAAAGATTTTATTAATTTCTGGAATTTAATTAATTAATTAATTAATTCAAAAATGGATTTATGACGTCAGCATGATGTCATGCTGACGTCAGCAGTCAACAGAGTTGACTTGGTCAACCTGACATGTGGGTCCAGGGGGGACCCACCTGTCATCCTCTAATTAGGTTAATTAGGGTTTAGGTTAATCTAATTATAGTTTAATTAAACTTAACTAGTTAATTAAATTAATTAAACCGGATTAATTAACTTAATTAATTCATTAGTTAATTAATAATTAATTTTATTAATCATTTTTATTTTTATTTAATAATTTTATTTTTAATTCTCTTTTTTTTAAACCGTTCTGGGGTGTGGGCCCCTGTTGTCATAGGGCCACTAGGCCTTAGCGGATCGGGCGCGCCCGATCGGGCGGTGCGGGCGAAGGGGCACCCACACGCGAGGCCACCAAGGGCGAGGCGGGGCGCCAGAATCTGGCGGGGTAGGGGGGAAAGGGCCGGCCAGCTCCGGCGAGCGGCGACAACGGGCAGCAGGGGGCTCGGCGGCAGCGGACGGCGCCGGCG
>NC_041386.1:111212083-111219436 GCF_002162155.2 Triticum dicoccoides
TTTGTCTCTTTAGTTTTTCTCTTTTGTATTTTCTTTTCTGTTTTATTTTAAGTTCCCTTTTATTATAGTTTTATAAAAACACTAGCACCTAAATTTGTATTTATAAATATACTACTGCCACCTTAATTCTCAACCGAAAATAAAATAGTTTAATATTTTATAAAATTCAACAGGCATGTATTTAACTGTTTTAACTACGGTTTTAATTATCTTAGAGCCTTTAAACACTTTATCAAAGTTTGGTTTCTCCACCATAATTACCGCTGCATTATTTAGTTCACTCCAAACATTTTAGTTTTAAAGTTTGGAAACTTCTGTTGTTTGCCTATGTTTTAAATTTGAATTTGAATCGGGTTCGAATCACGTGAGTTTAATCATAGTAATGGAGGTGACGTGGCATCATTAGCTTGGGATTACTGTAGTCTAATTATCTGGGCGTCACAATTCTCCTCCACTACAAGAAATCTCGTCCCGAGATTTAAGAGGGGAGTAAGGGGGGGGGGGTTCTGGTTATTCTAATGGATCTTCTTGAAGAAGTTAATCCCTTTCGTTGATGTCTTCAATTCTTTATTCCAAAGCATCATGATGAAGTTGTCGTCCTTTCTTCGGGGAACTCCATCGTACTTACGAATAGGTAAGGGGCAGCTCTAAAATGATAGGAGGTTATAAGGGAAATTCATCTGGGGGTATCCCAAGAATGAACATATGAGTATCTCTCGAGTTGAACAAATTACACCTATCGAGAGCAAAGTAAGACGGTGCAATAAGAAGTTTCAAGCGGATAGGCAATCGTTCATTGCCTGAAGCAGAGTGCGAAAGGGGTTCTGAGCAACGGGAATAAGTATTGTGTCTGATACCAGAATAGATCAATAGGCAAGTGGCCCGTGAATTACATACAAAGTCAAGCACGAGGAATAACTTTGACAACAGGTTGTACAGGAGAGTCAGGTTTCGTTCCTGGGACCTGTGGGTTATGGGCCCACCATGTGGGTTAAAAGTAGAAAGGGGGGGCTGACATCTTGTACGATCACGATAGCAAGGCATGTCAGAGAGTAGCATGTCAGTTATGTCGGCAACAATGTCGGTACCAAGGGCGAGGGACGAAGAGAACCATTTTCCTGCTCGTTGAACGAGGCGGACCAGTAGGCAAAGTTCTCGTCCATCGGTGGTTACCGGAATGTCATCAACAAAAGTAACAGGGTCTTACTGACAGAATTGTACAACGAGGTGTTTACATAAGCAGGAGAATATTACTGCTCAGATCATATAGTTCACAAGAAAGGTTAAACCAACAATGGAAGGAAAATATGATCATCAGATTAAACAGAACAATGGAAAGGAAATTATGTTTAAACACATATTTCAAGGGTATATCCTTCCCAAGGACAAGCAGAGCATGATATCCATGACAGGATATTATGTAGAAAACTCCTTAGGTAGGGGAGAGAAATTTCATGATATTACCCATACAGCGGTGTTTGGATAATTGGGCAGGAAACATTTAACATTGGGCTTCAAATGTTCTTGTTGAAAATTGGAGTACCATAGACATGCTTCGAGATAGCATTGACAAGGTCTTCAGGTGAAGATCAGACTTTGGAAACACGAAGGATCCATCAGGAATAACTTGTAGAATAAGTCTTACAATTTCCTCATGGATGAATGGATAACCTTGCTGAAAAGGAATCTATAATGATAGGTCCTCCAGCCGGGGGGGGGGGTGCTAGGCATGACATCATGTTACCGGGTCATCAAAGGATCAACATCATGACTCTTGGAAAGTTGTCCCAACCATCATATCTGACCGAGATTCAGATCCGATTGGTGTCAGGATACCTCAGACTTAGGATACCTGAGAAGAAAAGGTGCAACGCAAATTGACGAGATGACATTGTAAGATTCTCGGGGAAATGAACTATGAAGTGATTTCCGTTAACAAGAGTCCATCATTAACCCAAGGAGAGGACAAGGAGGTGTCTGGTGAACTCAACGGCAATTCACCGAGATTCCCAAAAGATGGATTTCCACCATTAAGTGAACAAGGAGATAACATTTGTCAGATCAAATGATATAAGGAAGTATGCTCGAGGAAAACATACACAATTAAACATTGGTTGAAAGGTGCGCCCGAAATATGGGTTGGGTTGCACGACCAATGTCAGAATGGTGATTCAATTAGTGAAGGACTTAGAATGAACTATCGCCCATTCACTTCAAAGCAATAGGGTTGTTAGAAGTTTTGAATTCACATGTCATAGCTCCATTGTCGGTATTCCGGTTGAAAACAATACAGGGACCAAGGAATGAACGAAGATGGCAAGAAGTATTACGATATCAAGAATTATTAAGAGGTGGTGAAATTCTCACCACATTCTTGACAAAAAGAGATGGTAATACTTCCGAGGTAAGGAAGATCAACTGCTGGGTAGCAGTGATCTCAAGGTTTATACAAAACACGAACAAGTTGTGTTGAACGGAAGGCAATAAAGTGGTCGATGAGAACAGGAATCATCGAGGGGCAAGGATGGTATTACCCATCATGAATTCAATTGAATTCCTGGGAGAGCTCGGAATGATGATGATGATCACGACACATTTGTCGAGAGATTTTCACGAAGATGTAATCGATCAACGATGACATCAAGTCAAACAATGATGAAGTGAAAGGTTATTGGAACCAAGGGTACGACACAAACTCGAAACCAAGCTTGTTGTTCAAGGCGAAATGATATGACGATGAGGATCGACGTAAGGTTAGTTCATCGTCGAAAATTGGTGCTCCGAGAATAAGGACCAGGTAGCACAGTTAGAATCGTCACGACAATGATATAGCCAAACAGGCTAGGAATGGCGTGATCGGGTACAAACTCGTACTTATAGAAGCTTACTGAAGAGTTGTTGAACCGTAGAGCGGACTCGGTTCAGTTATCGGGGTCTTTGAGTGTTCAATAACTCAGAGCCCGCGAAAAATTGGAATCAGTGGGAAGGTAGCACTTGATGAAGAACTCATAAAAAGTTATGCAGTTCCATGATAATCTCGAGATACCAGGGGGGTAATACTCGACACAAGATCAAAGTAAAGGTTGGACTGGTGTATTGATCCATAGAAGACAATTGTTTTAACTTGTCCGAGAAATGAGATCAAAGAAGAACAATCATGGTCGGAACCACGATTGCAAAAGGCCAGATCCTAGATATAAGATGAACTTATACCAAAGGAATAATTCATTTAAGAGAAGCTTTAATGATAAGATCTACATCGTGTCCATGGGCATGAACACAAGTTCAAGGTCGACTCCCACTTCTCCAATGCATAACCTTTCATTCACTTCTCACGTTCGATGAAGTTGCAGTGTTGAAATTTTATCTGGTGAAGCACCAGAAGAGTATGACTCGTGAAAACTTTCGGGTTCACACGGTTTAGAGAAGGCATATGTTCAACCCATAGGGGCTTCTTAGAAACATATACCACAAGTTTCAAGAGTAAATAACACAAGCCCGAAAGCAGAGCATGGTTGGCCAAGCAGAGGATACAACTTAACAAAGGCATTATGTATCAGGGGAAGAACTCACAAAGTGATCAAATGTGAAGGACACTGTCGGATAACAATCCAACAAAGGACTTGATGGTCCACAAAGGATCTGATACGAGTATCGGTACTCAACTAGAGGAAGAAGAATGCAAGGAGATCAGATTATAGAAATAACTGACTAACTCAATTGTCAAATGCAAAGGAATTATGATTTCCAAATCAAGGGATCAGAAGCAATGCTCTGACTAGGGATGGATAAGTTGAATAGCCTTAGGGTACAATCAACGACAATTGGATTGGTCAAGAACCAATTCCAGTTAAAAGAATGGAAGCTCAGCCGGAAAGATAATTTATAAGGATCAATGATGATTGCGTGTATTCGCAGAATATTGAGTCAACAGACTCAAAATGATAATGACAAGGAATGTCATTAAGACTACGAGACTTATGGGATTAACCATAATGCAAGCAAGCAAGAATTTCAAGAGCCAAAGGCTCCAGAGGATTTTCGGAAGATCGAATATTATTTTGAAGACTTTTGTGAAACACATGAACAACTGGGGATAAGCGGATACTCGACAAGTGCGAGAATTATCCATAGGGGTATTCAGGTGACAAGGAATTGCAAGACAGTAGGCACAAGATATTCTCGGATCAATAGAGAGAATTTCGGGGTATCTTGTAATAACAAGATCAACTGGGAATAAAAGTAAGAACGTCAAGTGTATGTATTTATCCATAGGGATATTTCGATGGTAGGGAATTGCAAAAGCAACGGGCACAAAGTCTCAAAAGAGTTTCGGCGAGTAACTTCGAAATCTTCTGGTGCAGCCGGCGATCACCTGGACTGAAGGGGCTCTCCGGGAGAAAGTATTTTCGAGAACCTAAAGTCAGATTTTAGTAAAAATCGTTTAACCCGAGTAGAAGAGAGTTCAGAGTCCCAGAGTAAAGGTCGAGGAGTAAAAGATCCTAGTACCACCCGATGGCGACGTGGGCCCGTAAGGCTCACAGCCAAGTTAGTAAAAGTTTTGCAATGTCTAGACTCGACTTCGGCCAAGGAGTGTGGAAGGGGGATTCCTACAGGCAGTCGGCTCTGATACCAACTTGTGACGCCCCTGATTCAATCGTACACTAATCATGCACGCAAATGTGTACGATCAAGATCAGGGACTCACGGGAAGATATCACAACACAACTCTAAAACATAAATAAGTCATACAAGCATCATAATACAAGCCAGGGGCCTCAAGGGCTCGAATACAAGTGCTCGATCATAGACGAGTCAGCGGAAGCAACAATATCTGAGTACAAACATAAGTTAAACAAGTTTGCCTTAAGAAGGCTAGCACAAACTGGGATACAGATCGAAAGAGGCGCAGGCCTCCTGCCTAGGATCCTCCTAAACTACTCCTGGTCGTCGTCAGCGGGCTGCACGTAGTAGTAGGCACCTCCGGTGTAGTAGGGGTCGTCGTCGTCGGTGGCGTCTGGCTCCAGGGCTCCAGCATCTGGTTGCGACAACCAGGTAGAAGGGAAAGGGGGAAAAGAGGGAGAAAAGCAACCGTGAGTACTCATCCAAAGTACTCGCAAGCAAGGAGCTACACTACATATGCATGGGTATATGTGTAAGGAGGCCATATCAGTGGACTGAACTGCAGAATGCCAGAATAAGAGGGGGGATAGCTAGTCCTTTCGAAGAGTATGCTTCTGGCAGCCTCCGTCTTGCAGCATGTAGAAGAGAGTAGATTGAAGTCCTCCAAGTAGCATCTCCAAGTAGCATCTCCAATAGCATCGCATAGCATAATCCTACCCGGCGATCCTCCCCTCGTCGCCCTGTAGAAAAGCGATCACCGGGTTGTCTGTGGAACTTGGAAGGGTGTGTTTTATTAAGTATCCGGTTCAAGTTGTCATAAGGTCAAGGTACAACTCCAAGTCGTCCTATTACCGAAGATCACGGCTATTCGAATAGATTAACTTCCCTGCAGGGGTGCACCAACTTACCCAGCACGCTTGATCCCATTTGGCCGGACACACTTTCCTGGGTCATGCCCGGCCGCGGAAGATCAACACGTCGCAGCCCCACCTAGGCTCAACGGAGAGGCCAGCACGCCGGTCTAAACCTAAGCGCGCAGGGGTCTGGGCCCATCGCCCTGAGCACACCTGCACGTTGCGTACGCGGCCGGAAGCAGACCTAGCCTAGTGGCGTTCCAGTCCAATCCGGCGCGCGCCACTCAGTCGCTGACGTCACGAAGTGCTTCGGCTGATACCACGACGCCGGGATACCCATAACTACTCCCGCGTAGTTGGTTAGTGCGTATAGGATCGTAGCCAACTCAGATCAAATACCAAGATCTCGTTAAGCGTGTTAAATATCCGCGAATGCCGACCAGGGCCAGGCCCACCTGTCTCCTAGGTGGTCTCAACCTGCCCTGCCGCTCCGCCACAAAGTAACAGTCGGGGGCCGTCGGGAACCCAGGCCCACCTCTACCGGGATGGAGCCACCTGCCCCTTCAGCCCCCATCTCCGAACAGTATCACAGGTAATGTAACTGTGTAAAGTATATCGTATATGCCCGTGATCACCTCCCGAAGTGATCACGGCCCAGTAGTATAGCATGGAAGACGGACAAGAGTGTAGGGCCACTGATGGAACACTAGCATCCTATACTAAGCAGTAGGAGAGCAGGTAATGGTAACAACAGTAGTAGCAAGGACATGCTATGCATCAGGATAGGAATAACGGAAAGCAGTAACATGCTACACTACTCTAATGCAAGCAGTATAGAGAAGAATAGGCGATATCTGGTGATCAAAGGGGGGGCTTGCCTGGTTGCTCTGGCAAGAGAGAGAGGGGTCGTCGGTGATGTAGTCGACCACAGGGGCATCAACATCGTCATGGGGTCTACCGGAGAGAAGAGGGGGGAGAAACAGTAAATACATAGCAATCAAGTGCATAACATGACAACAAGCAGAGCTAGACGTGTTCTAACGCGGTAGTAGGTGATACCGACGAAGGGGGAAAGCATCCGGGAAAGTATTCCCGGTGTTTCGTGTTTTCGAACAGATGAACCGGAGGGGGAAAGTTGCGTGTTTGATATGTTAGGGGTGTGTGGTGGACGAATGGGCTGCGCGTCCGGAATCGTCTCGTCGTTCTGAGCAACTTTCATGTTGAAAATATTTTAATCCGAGTTACGGATTAAAAGATATGATTTTCTAAAGATTTTATTAATTTCTGGAATTTAATTAATTAATTAATTAATTCAAAAAATGAATTTATGACGTCAGCATGATGTCATGCTGACGTCAGCAGTCAACAGAGTTGACTTGGTCAACCTGACATGTGGGTCCAGGGGGGACCCACCTGTCATCCTCTAATTAGGTTAATTAGGGTTTAGGTTAATCTAATTACAGTTTAATTAAACTTAACTAGTTAATTAAATTAATTAAACCGGATTAATTAACTTAATTAATTCATTAGTTAATTAATTAATTAATAATTAATTTTATTAATCATTTTTATTTTTATTTAATAATTCTATTTTTAATTCTCTTTTTTTAAACCGTTCTGGGGTGTGGGCCCCCGTTGTCATAGGGCCACTAGGCCTTAGCGGATCGGGCGCGCCCGATCGGGCGGTGCGGGCGAAGGGGCACCCGCACGCGAGGCCACCAGGGGCGAGGCGGGGCGCCAGAATCCGGTGGGGTAGGGGGGAAAGGGCCGGCCAGCTCCGGCGAGCGGCGGGAACGGGCAGCAGGGGGCTCGGCGGCAGCGGACGGCGCCGGCGTGGGCGCACGGGGCGCAACCATGGACGGGGCGAGACCAGCGC
>NC_041386.1:111220063-111228511 GCF_002162155.2 Triticum dicoccoides
GGCCCGATGGCCTGCTGGGCCGAGGCCCAGTGGGGGGAGGGGTTGCTCTTTTTTTGTCTGTTTAGTTTTTCTCTTTTGTATTTTCTTTTCTGTTTTATTTTAAGTTCCCTTTTATTACAGTTTTATAAAAACACTAGCACCTAAATTTGTATTTATAAATATACTACTGCCACCTTAATTCTCAACCGAAAATAAAATAGTTTAATATTTTATAAAATTCAATAGGCATGTATTTAACTGTTTTAACTACGGTTTTATGAGCCTTTAAACACTTTATCAAAGTTTGGTTTCTCCAGCATAATTACAGCTGCATTATTTAGTTCACTCCGAACATTTTAGTTTTAAAGTTTGGAAACTTTTGTTGTTTGCCTATGTTTTAAATTTGAATTGGAATCGGGTTCGAATCAACGTGAGTTTAATCACAGTAATGGAGGTGACGTGGCATCATTAGCTTGGGATTACTGTAGTCTAATTATCCGGGCGTCACAGAGCCATGTCCGGCTGCCTGTGCGCCCCGTGTACGCCCACACGCCGCTGCACCTTGCATTCCCCTCGGGCCGTGCTTGCCGTGCACCTTGTTAGCTGCTCGCTGCAGCCGACCGCGCCCTGCCCCACACCCCCGTGTGCTGCCGCTGTCGCTGCTCTGCCTCACACTCGCCGACCAACGCCGCCCCGCGTCCCTGCGCCGCCTCTCGCCGCGGCGGCCGCTGCTCCGGCCGCCTGGGCATTGCCGTGGCCCCCGGCGCCCTGCAGCGCTCCACAGGGTTCGGCCACCCCAGGCGCCCGCTGCCCGTTTCCCCCCAACGCCCTGGCTAAAAAATGTTCAGTAATAATAATAATTAAGTTAATTAAATAATTAATTAGATTAATCTACTCTAATTAGGCTAATTACCTAGTTTACCTAATTAAAACTGTTAGATAGTCAAATGTGTCAATGACAGGGGGGCCCACCCCCTGTTGACCAGTCAAATGTTGACTGGTCAACAGGGACCCCTGGACCCACATGTCGTTCTCTGGTACACCTCTGTGTACACAGATCTGGGTACCCGTAGCATTTTAATCTTTGTTTTTGAATTAAGATTAATTTTAGAATATTATTTAAATCTTTTAAAGTTAATGTAAAATAAACCGTAGCTCGGATGGAAAAACTTTGTACATGAAAGTTGCTCAGAACGATGAGACGAATCCGGATACGCAACCCGTTCGTCCACCACACATCCCTAGCATAGAAAACACGCAACTTTCCCCCTCCGATTCATTTGTCCGAAAATGCGAAACACCGGGGATATTTTTCCGGATGTTTCCCCCCTTCACCGGTATCACCTCATATTGCGTTAGGTCACCCCTAGCACCGCGCATTGCCATGTTATGCTTTGTGTTGCTTTGTTTGCTCTGTTATTTATTGTGTTCCCCCTCTGTTACTTCTTTCCGGTAGACCCCGAGACCGCTGCCGGTACCCCCGATCGACTAAGATGTTGACGACCCCTCCTTGCCAGAGCAACCAGGCAAGCCCCCCCTTTGATCACCAGATATCACCTATTCTTCTCTCTACTGCTTGCATTAGAGTAGTGTAGCATGTTTCTGCTTTCCATTATCCTATCCTGATGCATAGCATGTCCTTGCTACTACTGTTGTTACCTTTACCTGCAATCCTAAATGCTTAGTATAGGATGCTAGTGTTCCATCAGTGGCCCTACACTCTTGTCCGTCTGCCATGCTATACTACTGGGCCGTGATCACTTCGGGAGGTGATCACGGGCATATGATATATACTTTATACTGTTACATTACTTATGATACTGTACGGAGAAGGGGGCTGAAGGGGCAGGTGGCTCCATCCCGGTAGAGGTGGGCCTGGGTTCTCGACGGCCCCCGACTGTTACTTTGTGGCGGAGCGACAGGGCAGGTTGAGATCACCTAGGAGAGAGGTGGGCCTGGCCCTAGTCGGCGTTCGCGGTTATTTCAAGATAACACGTTTAACGAGATCTTGGTATTTGATCTGAGTCTGGCCACTGGCCTATACGCACTAACCATCTACGCAGGGACAGTTATGGGCACTCGACATTGTGGTATCAGCCGAAGCCTTCATGATGTCAGCGACTAAGCGGCGCGCGCCGGGTTGGACCACGTAACGCAACTTACTTTGTAATGGAGGTTGCTAGGTCTGCTCACCGGCCGCCCTTGCAACGTGCAGGTGTGCAATGGGTGATGGGCCCAGACCCCTGCGCCATAGGATTTAGACCGCTTTGCTGACCTCTCTGTTGTGCCTAGGTAGGGCTGCGACGTGTTGATCTTCCGAGGCCGGCCATGACCCAGGAAAGTGTGTCCGGCCAAATGGGATCGAATGTGTTGGGTTATGTGGTGCACCCCTACAGGGAAGTTAATCTATTCGAATAGACGTGATCTTCGGTAACAGGACGACTTGGAGTTGTACCTTGACCTTATGACAACTAGAACCGGATACTTAATAAAACACACCCTTCCAAGTGCAAGATACAACCGGTGATCGCTCTCTCATAGGGCGAGGAGGGGAGGATCGCCGGGTAGGATTATGCTACACGATGCTACTTGGTGAACTTACCATCTACTCTCTTCTCCTGCTGCAAGATGGAGGTGGCCAGAAGCGTAGTCTTCGATAGGACTAGCTACCCCCCTCTTATTCCGGCATGCTGCAGTTCAGTCCACATATGTTACCCCTTTTTCATTTGATACCAATGCATACATATGTAGTGTAGCTCCTTGCTTGCGAGTACTTTGGATGAGTACTCACAGTTGCTTTGCTCCCCCTTTTCCCCCTTCGTATACCCGATTGCCGCGAACAGACGGTGGAGCCCAGGAGCCAGACGCCACTGTTGACGACGACTACTACTACTCGGGAGGTGCCTACTACTACGTGCAGCCCGCTGACGACGACCAGGAGTAGTTTAGGAGGATCCCAGGCAGGAGGCATGCGCCTCTTTCGATCTGTATCCCAGTTTGTGCTAGCCTTCTTAAGGCAAACTTGTTTAACTTATGTCTGTACTCAGATATTGTTGCTTCCGCTGACTCGTCTATGATCGAGCTCTTTTATTCGAGCCCTCGAGGACCCTGGCTTGTAATATGATGCTTGTATGACTTATTTTATTTGTAGAGTTGTGTTGTGATATCTTCCCATGAGTCCCTGATCTTGATCGTACACGTTTGCGTGTATGATTAGTGTACGGTCAAATCGGGGGCGTCACAAGTTGGTATCAGAGCCGACTGCCTGTAGGAATCCCCCTTCCACACTCCTTGGCCGAAGTTGAGTCTAGACATTGCAAAACTTTTTACTAACATGGTTGTGTGCCTTACGGGCCCACGTCGCCATTGGGTGGTAGTAGGATCTTTTACTCCTCGATCTTTACTCTGGGACTCTGAACTCTCTTCTATTCGGGTTAAAGGATTTTGCTAAAATCTAACTTTAGGTTCTTGAAGTTACTTCCTTCTGGAGGGCCCCTTATTACAGATGATCGCCTACTGCACCAGAGGATTCAGAAGATACTCTCCAAAGTTATCCCGAGAACTTGTGCTCATTGCGTTTGCAATTCCCTTCCACCGTCAACCCCTATAGATAACTACATGCACTTTCCATTCTTACCTTAGTCCCCAGTTGCTCTTGTTATTACGAGATACCTCAAAATACTCGTTGTTGTTCCAAAAAACCTTGTGTCTACTGCCTGACAGTTCCTTGTCACTTGAATACACCTACAAATTAATCCTCACACACACCAAGGATTTGTTTCTCCCCAGTTGTTCGTGTGTTTCACCAAAGTCTTTGAAATACTAATTGATCTTTAAAAAATCCTCAACCGCCAGTTGTTCTTGAAATTCTTGCTTGCTTGCATTATGGTTAATCACATAAGTATACAAATACTAGTGGTATCTTTGGTCACTATCATTTTTGAGTCCATTGATTCAATAAGTTGCAAATGTTCACAATCATCAGTCGAATCCTAGGATTATCCTTCCGGCTCAGACGTCATTTTAAACATGAGCTGGATCTCGACCAACCAAATTGCTATCAATTGTACCCCTAAGGCTATTCAACTTATCCATCCCTAATCAGAGCATTGCTTCTGATCCCTTGTCTCGGAATTCATAATTCCTTTGCATTTGAGCTTTGAGTTAGTCAATTGTTTCTATAATCTGATCTCCTTGCATTGCTTCTTCCTCTGGTTGAGTACCAATACTCACATCAGATCCCTTATGGACCACCAGATCCTTTGTTGGATTTTTTCCGACACCGTCCTTCATATTCATTAAACTTGTGAGCCTTTCATCGGCTACATAATGCCTTTGGTAAATTGTATCCCCTGCTTTTGTCAACCATGCTCTGCTCCCGAGCTTGAATTATTCGCTCCTGAAGTTGGGGGTATGTGTTCATAAGATGCCCCGATGGATTAAACCTATGCCTTCCTTACTCTGTGTAAACCCGAAAGATTCCACGGGTCATAATCATCTAGTATTGCACCAGGTAAAACTTTCAACAACTAATGCCATTTTTGAAAAGCGAGAGGTGAATGAAAGGTTATACGTTGAACAAGTGGGAGTCGACCTTGAACCCTGTGTTCATGCCCATGGGCCCGATGTATACCTTATCATGGAAGCTTCTCTTAAAATAATTATCCCCTTGTTATAAGTTCATCTTGTATCTGTGGACGTGGTTCCGACCATGTTCTCCTTTAAATACCATTTCTCGGACAAGTTGAAGTAATTGTCTTCTACAAATCATTGCACCCGACCAACCTTTAATTTGATCTACCGTCGTGTATTACACTTTGGTATCTCAAGAATATCACAGAACTACATAACTTCTTATGGGTTCTTCATCAACTATTATTTCTCACCGATTCCAATTTTCCTGGGTTCTGGGTTGTCGTCAACCGAGGACACCAATAAGTGAATCGATTCCGCACTCTGATTCAATAACTCTTAAGTAATTGTTGTTGCTTACGAGTTAATAATCATTTAAGTCATTCCTAGCCTGATCGGCTATATCATCATTGTGCTAAATTTTAACTGTGCTACATGGTCCTTCTTCACGGAGCACAATTCTCGACGATGAGCTAAGCTTACGTCGATTTTTCTCACCATATCATTTCGGATTGAACCGCAAGCTTGATTTCGAGTTTGTGTCGTAACCATGGTTCCAATAACCTTCCGCTTATCATTCGTTTGACTAGATGTCATCACCGATTGATTACATCTTCATGAAATCTCTCGACAGATGTGTCATGATCATCATCAGCATTCCGAGCTCTTCCAAGATATCAATTGAGTTCATGATGAGAAATACCATCCTTGCCCTCGATGATTTGTGTTACCATCAACCACTTTATTGCCTTCCCTCCAACACAAACTTGTTCGTGTTTTGTGTTAAACCTTGAGTTCCTTGCTATCCAGCATTTGTTCTTCTTTAGCTGGGAGTATTACCATCTTTAATGTCAAGAAAGTCGTGATAATTTCACCACCTCTTAAGGATTCTTGATACAGGTAATACTTCTCACCATCACCTTTCTTTCTTGGTCCCCGTGTTGGTTCTAACTGGGATACCAACAGGTGAACGGTGTTGTTTGGATTCTACCCTTATAGCAACCCTATTGCTTTGAAGTTAATGGTCGAATGTTCATTTTTAGACTATTGATCACTGAATCACCATTCTAACATTTGATCATGCTATCTAAGGCCATACTTTGGGCACCCCTTTTCAACTAATGTTTAATTGTGTATGTTTTTCCTTGAGCATACATCATTATATCATTTGATCCGACAAATGTTATCTCCTTGTTCACATAACTATGGAAATCCATCTTTTTGGATACCTCGTTGAATTATTGCTGAGTCCATCAGCCACCTCCTCATCCTCTCCTTGGCTTAATGATGAATCCCTTCGTGTATCAAGAGTCTGACCTTTGATTGAAGACCATGTCAATGCTATCTCGAAGCATGTCTATGGTAGTCCGATTTTCAACAAGAACATTTGAAGCCCAATGTTAAATGTTTCCTGCTCAATTATCCAAACACCGTTGTATGGGTAATGTCATGAAATTTCTCTCCCCTTACCTAAAGAGTTTTCTACATTATATCCTGTCATGGATATCATGCTCTGCTTGTCCTTCCGAAGGATATACCCTTGAAATATGTGTTTAAACACATTTTCCTTTCCATTGTTTTGTTTAATCTGATAATCATATTTTCCTTTCCATTTGATGGGTTAACGTTTATTGTGATCTATATGATCTAAGATGTAATAATTCACTGCTTATGGAAACACCTCGGTGTACAACTCTGTCGGTGAGACCCTGTTACTATTGCTGATGACATTCCGGTAACCACCGATGGATGAGAACTTTTCCTATTGGTCCACCTCGTTTCAACGAGCAGGAAAATCGTTCTCTTCATCCCTCGCCCTTGGTACCGATGTTGTTGCCCACATAACTGACAGGTTATTATCTGATGTGCCTTGCTATCATAACCGTGCAAGATGTCACCGCTCTTGCTACTTTTAACACACATGGTGGGCCCATAACCCACAACTCCACAGGATCGAAACCTGACTCTCCTGTACACCCCTTGTTCCCAAAGATACTCCTCTCGCGTGTCCTCGTAGGTAATACACGAGCCACCTTCCGAGAAATCGTCAATTCTGGTATCAGACTCAAAACTAATTCTTGTTGCTCTAAACCCCTTTTACGCGATGTTTCAGGCAAAGACGATTGTCTATCCGCTTGAAACTTTTTATGGTACCTTCTTTATTTGCTCTCGAGGTATTTCATTTGTTTGACTCGAGAGATACTCCTGTGTTCATTCTTCGGATACCCTCTCCCCCAGTTGATTTTCCTTTATAACATTCTATCGTTGTAGAGCTACCTCCTTATCCTTTTCGTAAGTACGATGGAGTTCCCGAAGAAAGGATGACGGCGTCATCATGATGACCTCAAGTTGAAGTATGAAGACATCAGCGTTATGGATCTACCTCTTCGAGAAGAGCAACTAAGACCGATAAGACTTGTTAGAATTTCGTATCCAAATCCCTTCCCCCTTACTCTCCCTCTTAAATCTCGAGACGAGATTTCTTCTAGTGGAGGAGATTTGTGACGCCCGGATAATTAAGCTATAGTAATTCCATGATTAATGGTGCCATGTCATTGGCATTACTGTTGCTAATCTCACTTTGGTTCAAACACGAGTCAAATTCAAATTCGAATAACAAGCCAAAATATTATTTCTTCAAACAGTAAATTAAAAAATGTAATTTGGGTTGAGAATATTCACTAGGTAATTTTCATCATCAAACAACATTTTTGTAAATGTTAAATTGGCTTTAAAATATTTAAAACTGGACCAACAACTTTTATTCCAACCTTTTCAATTTATAAAAATATATTTAAACTAGTCAAAATATTTTGGAACCTTCAGTGCTAGCTCATCACCTTCCCTAGAATTTATGTGACAAATTCGTATGTAACAAAATCATTTGCTACAAAATTAAAAGGGCAAAATAGTAGCAAAATTTGAAACAGAAAAGGAAATGAAAAGAACCTAGCATTACTGTGCCACTGGGCCTAAATGCCACCGTGCACTCGAGCCCAGCCCACCACGGCCTTCCCCCCCACCTCTCTATAGAGAGGAAAGCAGGGGCCATGGCACCGAGCACGCACGCGCGCCGTCCACGTCCCCGATCTCCTCGTGTCGGCCATCCCCGGTCGCGGCAATGGATAAGATCAAGCCCCGCTACCTCTCTCTCCCGACGAAACCCTAATCCCCTCCTCTCCCTCTCACTCGCTCGCTCTCTCTCCCGAGCTGCACCGTACGCTGCCATCGTCGTGGCCGTGTCGGTCCCATGGCCATCGAGCTTCCTGCGCCACCGGAGGATGTCCAGGAGAGCCGCAGTTGACTACTTCATCGTCTGCAAGGATCGGATTGAGCGATACACCACTACCTCGACGCAATCGAGCTCGTCTTCCACCTCGGACCTGAAGATCACCGTCGTTGCTTCGTCGCGTCCGGCGCCTCCCCGAGCTCGCCGAGCCTTCCTTGTCCTCCGATGTGAGCTCCCCTCTAATTTCCCTCTCCACATTTGCTCTTTTTGGTGGGCTGACGCCGCCCCCATGAGCTTCGGCTCCGCCGTCCGTCGTGGCCCGCGCTCGCACCTACGCACCTCCATCCTATGACTCCGGGCCTCTCCTAACGCGTCCCAAGCCTCGCCCTAGTCACCCGCGCAGCCCGCGCCCCCGCTACCCGCTACGCCCCCTGCTTCTGCCGCTACGCCCGTGCTGCTTCTCTGCTGCCACCGTGCGCTGCCGCCGAAGCCGCCCGCATGCGCGCCTACACCTCGCATCCGCCTGCGCCGCGCGCCCTGGCCCGGCCCGACGCTGGCCGCGCCTGGTCTGCTGCCTGCGCTTCCGCCGCGTTCGGGCCCCGCCCTGG
>NC_041386.1:111228856-111256894 GCF_002162155.2 Triticum dicoccoides
GCTTGCGCCTGCGGCCGTTGTGCCTTGCCTGTCCGCCTGCTCTGCCCGCGAGCCATGTCCGGCTGCCCGCGCGCCCCGTGTACGCCCACACGCCGCTGCACCTTGCCTTCCCCTCGGGCCATGCTTGCCGTGCACCTTGTTTGATGCTCGCTGCAGCCGGCCGCGCCCTGCCCCGCACCCCCGCGTGCTGCCGCTGCCGCTGCTCTGCCTCACACTCGCCGACCACCGCCGCCCTGCGTCCCTGCGCCGCCTCTCGCCGCGGTGGCCGCCGCTCCGGCCGCCTGGGCATCGCCGTGGCCCCCGGCGCCCCGCAGCGCTCCACAGGGTTCGGCCATGCCCAGGCGCCCGCTGCCTGTTTCCCCCAACGCCCTGGCAAAAAAATGTCCAGTAATAATAATAATTAAGTTAATTAAATAATTAATTAGATTAATCTACTCTAATTAGGCTAATTACCTAGTTTACCTAATTAAAACTGTTAGATAGTCAAATGTGTCAATGACAGGGGGCCCCACCCCCTGTCAGGGACCCCCTGGACCCACATGTCATTCTTTGGTACACCTCTGTGTACACAGATCTGGGTACCCGTAGCGTTTTAATCTTTGTTTCCGAATTAAAATTAATTTCAGAATATTATTTAAATCTTTTAAAGTTAATGTAAAATAAACCGTAGCTCGGATGGAAAAACTTTGTACATGAACGTTGCTCAGAACGACGAGACGAATCCGGATACGCAGTCCGTTTGTCCACCACACATCCCTAGCATATCAAACACGCAACTTTCCCCCTCCGATTCATTTGTTCGAAAATGTGAAACACCTCATATTGCGTTAGGTCACGCCTAGCACCGCGCATTGCCATGTTATCTTTTGTGTTGCTTTGTTTGCTCTATTATTTATTGTGTTCCCCCTCCGTTACTTCTTTCCGGTAGACCCCGAGACCGCTGCCGGTACCCCCGATCGACTACGGTGTTGACGACCCCTCCTTGCTAGAGCAACCAGGCAAGCCCCCTCTTTGATAACCAGATATCACCTATTATTCTCTCTACTGCTTGCATTAGAGTAGTGTAGCATGTTACTGCTTTCCGTTATCCTATCCTGATGCATAGCCTGTCCTTGTTACTACTGTTGTTACCTTTACCTGCAATCCTAAATGCTTAGTATAGGATGCTAGTTTTCCATCGGTGGCCCTACACTCTTGTCCGTCTGCCATGCTATACTACTGGGCCGTGATCACTTCGGGAGGTGATCACGGGCATATGATATATACTTTATAATGTTACATTACTTATGATACTGTTCAGAGAAGGGGGCTGAAGGGGTAGGTGGCTCCATCCCAGTAGAGGTGGGCATGGGTTCCCGACGACCCCCGACTGTTACTTTGTGGCGGAGCGATAGGGCAGGTTGAGACCACCTAGGAGAGAGGTGGGCCTGGCCCTGGCCTATATGCACTAACCATCTACGCGGGGACAGTTATGGGCACTCAACATCGTGGTATCAGCCGAAGCCTTCGTGACGTCAGCGACTGAGCAGCGCGTGCCGGGTTGGACCGCGTAACACAACTTCCTTTGTAATGGAGGTTGCTAGGTCTGCTCACCGGCCACCCTCGCAACGTGCAGGTGTGTGATGGGCGATGGGCCCAGACCCCTGCGCCATAGGATTTAGACCGGCGTGCTGAGCTCTCTGTTGTGCCTATGTAGGGCTGCGACGTGTTGATCTTCCGAGGCCGGCCATGACCCAGGAAAGTGTGTCCGGCCAAATGGGATCGAGCGTGTTGGGTTATGTGGTGCACCCCTGCAGGGAAGTTAATCTATTCGAATAGCTGTGATCTTCGGTAACAGGACGACTTGTTGTTGTACCTTGACCTTATGACAACTACAACCGGATACTTAATAAAACACACCCTTCCAAGTGCCACATACAACCGGTGATCGCTCTCTCACAGGGCGACAAGGAGAGGATCGCCGGGTAGGATTATGCTACACGATGCTACTTGGTGAACTTACCATCTACTCTCTTCTCCTGCTGCAAGATGGAGGTGGCCAGAAGTGTTGTCTTTGATAGGACTAGCTATCCCCCTCTTATTCCGGCATTCTACAGTTCAGTCCACATATGTTACCCCCTTTTCATTTGATACCAATGCATACATATGTAGTGTAGCTCCTTGCTTGCGAGTACTTTGGATGAGTACTCACGGTTGCTTTGCTCCCCCTTTTCCCCCTTCCTATACCCGATTGCCGCGACCAGATGGTGGAGCCCAGGAGCCATACGCCACTGTCGACGACGACTACTACTACTCGAGAGGTGCCTACTACTATGTGCAGCCCGCTGACGACGACCAGGAGTAGTTTAGGAGGATCCCAGGCAGGAGGCCTGCGCCTCTTTCGATCTATATCCCAGTTTCTACTAGCCTTCTTAAGGCAAACTTGTTTAACTTATGTCTGTACTCAGATATTGTTGCTTCCGCTGATTTGTCTATGATCGAGCTCTTGTATTCGAGCCCTCGAGGCCCCTGGCTTGTAATATGATGCTTGTATGACTTATTTTATTTGTAGAGTTGTGTTGTGATATCTTCCCGTGAGTCTCTGATCTTGATCGTACACGTTTGCGTGTATTATTAGTGTACGGTCAAATCGGGGGCGTCACAGTGGTGCTTGGACAGGCCCTGGTCGCAGATGAACTTCCGGGACGTCTTCACGCACGAGCAGGCACAGTGCGTCGCCCCTCCGCCGCGTCTCATCACCGACATGGACCGTGCCGACCACGCTCGGCGATAGCGCTGCCTCCTCATCGCCGAGGAGGACGAGCGAGCCATGGCGGAGTGGCGCCTTCGCCACCCGGAGGACGTCACCGACGAGCGTGCCTACTGGGAGGAGATGACGGCAAGGCGCCGCGCGAAGCGGGCGGACCGGCGTCGACAGAAGGCATTGGCGAATGCGCAGTCCGATATCGTTGCAGCAGGTGGGAGGTCGATCTTCACGTCAGACGATGAACGTTGGTTGGACATATGGCTCGATACCTCGGACGACACCGACGAGGAAGATGATGGTGGTGATGGTAGCGACTTGGAGTAGTTTCTATCTATGTATGTCGTAGTAGTTTCTATCTAGTTGCATCGTAGTTTTATCTATCTATGCTTTCGAACTATCTATCTAGTTGCACCGATGTAAAATACCTTTGTATCATTTTTTATCTATGCAATCCATCGTTTTATCTATGTAAAAATTTTGTTGTAGAATGAACGCGCGCACTGCATTTTTTGCGCACTGCTGGAGCGGCGCACGCGCGCTGCATTTTGGCACGGCTGCTGGAGCTAGCGCTGCGCGCCGCACCAAACCAGGCGATGGACGCGCGGCAAAGCAGTTTTTCGTGTGCGCCGCGTTCGGCGCCTGTTGGAGATGCTCTTAGAACCATGAGCTTCCAAATCGGCCCAATTTTTTACCACAACATGTTAGTTCCATGACATGATACCATGCCAAGTGTCATGATTTCCAGGCGAGTTTTGGATTTACATGAATTTAAAATCAAAGTTTCTCGATGTTCTCGGCCGAGTCATGACGCCCAGATGTTTGAATTTCATTCTCATTTCTTCCATGGGACCTAGAAATTCAACCAAGGACACACATGTGATTTTTCAACCCACTTTGGTGCATCGGAGCATGTGCATGCAATTCATATTTAGATTATGCACATTAAAAGTCCAAAAACTCAATTAATGTATAAAAAGGCCAAATGAACCCGAAATAATTACAAAATTTAACAGGGCACTCATATAGTTCTATGTTGTCTCTGTAAATAAAATCAGGGGGGAGGCAGTGTATATCGTTTCGCACACAAAGGTGACACGTTCCCTCTCGGAACCATGAGGCTTGTTGAGAGAATCTCCGGTTTTGCAAGAGGCTTATACCAAAACTTGTCCCAATTCAGCCAAAAATTATACGTATGAAAACATGGTTTAGATTATCCCAAACACCTCGCTACCTAGACCAATAATGTACTATGATTTGAATTCAACATAAAATGGATACAAATATTTGAATTGGAGTGCGTATGGTACATGTAGTTCATAGTGAAATAGGATTACTGCTATATGTATGTTTTTTGTTATCAAGATAATATTTAAATTATTGTATAACCTGACAACAATCGTATTCAAATAAGGAAAATTGATTCAAAATTAGTCCATATGGTAGACGACAATATATATGTTCACATGGTGGAGTAAAATGTTCATATATGATGGAAGATCAAAATGTACGACTATATCAATTATGAACCGCAAGGTCACCTAACGATATATTCGAATTCAACATAGCGTGGATTCAAAAATTGAAATTCGAGATCATGGCATATGTAATCATATAAAAAGGGACATTACTCTTTCTTTGGTGGGAATTGATTTGCTTTTTGTTGTTGTTGAGGGAAGTGCGAATCGATTTGGTACTGTGCAGGGTAATCTTGTTCTCTTGATTTTTTTACATTTTTCTTGTAGTTTTTTCAATGGCATCTATAGCAATATAGTAAAAGTGGACATGACTCTCTTGTGTCTTGTATGAATTGTTTTTTTACACGTTAAGTTTGTTCTGTCGAACAAGGAATCCGCACCTTGTTATCCCGAAATTTTCAAGCTCGAGTATCTTCTAACTCACCTGCTTTGAAACTCCCGCTTCTTCAACCCGCGCCGTGCCTTGTTATCACGAAATTTGGACGCGCGCGAGAACTCCCTCCTCATCCGAAATCGCTCCTGCAGCCCAGACACGCGAAATCCCCCTTCTACCCCTCAGCCGAAAATGAAGCTCCACATCGCGGTGTCAAAACCGGTGGGGGTACGCTGGTAACTTACCCTACATTCCGGACAAGCGCGTCCCTAAGCTTGGCTCCCCCCTCCCCCTTCGCCCCCCCATTCATACACCGAGGCCGCCAAAACCCGCGAAACCCCACGCTCCTCCGTCGGCCTCCTGACCGCCGCCCAGCCGGAGACTCTTCCCCGACTACGTCGTCCACCGCAACAGCTCGCCATCCCTCATCCACCGCACCGGATGAGGATCCGTTGTTGATCTCGTCGTCCCACCGGATCAGCTGCCCCATCCTCCACCTCCAAGGAGCTTCCCCGATGTTTGCCTCGTCTATCGCGCCACCTCAATCCCCACAGTGCCGTCTTGACCTGCCCCATCGAAACCGCATCACCCTCACCAATTCCTCTGATGAAGCCGAGGCCAACTCGGCGCCACCAAGGAGGTTCTGCACTCACCGCTACATTTTATCTTTTATTCGATCTCACGGGACTGCCGGTGCTCGATACCGAGCAGACATGGCGTGTCTCCATCGACGGCGCCGTCGCCGGCCACATCATCCACGGCGTCTCTCCCCCATGCCGTTGCTTCCTCGGTGGCGACTTCCACAATGGCACTAGCTGTAGCTGCTCCGGCTCTCGCTCGCGCTACGGATCTGTTCTTGCTGTCGGTCGCACTGTTGCACTGCTCCTGCTTTCGTTCGTGCTGCTGCTCTGCTCTTGCTCTCACTTGCGCTACTGCTGCTGCTGCACGACCTCCGACAGCTACAGGAGTTGCTGCTTTAGCACTCGCTCGCGGTGCTACTGCATGACTTGCTCTCTGCTAGTGCGTTCCCTACTCGAGCGTTTGCTGATTTAGATCACTACTACTCTGCTACTAGTGCTCGAACGCCCCAAACATCTATTGCAATGCTCTGTTACTAGTTCAATCAGTTTCGACAGTAAAATTCAGTTTCGACTGTGAAGTTCATTTTCTTCAGTTAAGTTCAGAGTGAACAGTACTTACAGCATCTGTCGGAGCGGCCGTGGCGCGGCTGATCCGTTTTACATCTAGCACTTTTTGGTGATGTATTTTACATCATCTATTACAGATGATATTAGGGTCCCACTTCAGATTAACGTTGTCTGTCTTGTCATGCTTCAGCCTCGTCGATGTACACCTTAGCGGACCTGCTCCAATGACGAAACCATCCATCACAGCGGAGCAGTACCCTCGGCGCTGTTTCCAGAGGCCTAGGATCTTCTTCCCCGCCTCCGACAGTCAGACCAGCATCATCACCATCCTCCACGTCCAACCCAATGATGCTGAGGTCCACAAGGCTATGCGAAAGAGGTTGTACACTCGTCGCATCACTTTGTTTCTCCATTCCTCTGTTCTTCCAATTCATGTGAGCCAAACACCCAGGTTAACTGAAATCCTATGTTTCCAAATGCTCTGTTTTGCACGTGCATTCCTATCCTATTCATGTGTTTTTCATATCCCTGCGTTTATAGAATCCTCCAATTCCAAGGAGCCCTTACAGATTTACTTCATTTTCAGATAGGCGTCAAAGAAAACTCTGTGTGTTATGTCCTGCTCCTGTCGTGCCGTCATCCACCCCACCTGAGGTGCACCATTGACAGAAGTGTTCACTGCAGCAGAGATCCCCCCTGCAGACTTCCTTTTTCCGCCTCAGGTCATCTTCCCCGTTGCCGGCAGCCATGCCAACTGCATTACCATCATCGACTGAGCAGATGAACCTGAGGACTACATAGTTCCGGAAGAGAGGTCACAGTCTTTCATGTTTGCTTACGTTATACATCGATTATTATTACCTGCTACTTTATCGTTCAATCTTGAGTTTTGAATTGCCCATGGATCTCATATCGAGCCAGCAACGAATAGTATCTGTCTACTATCTGGTTCATCTGGGGTCTTCTATGTGGTTCATGTTGGGTGGGCAACAAACAATAGACGATCCATTGTCTATCTTTTTAAACTGAAGCTATAATCTACCTGCTATCATTAGTTTTGGATCCATCCACTCGTTTGCTACCATCAGTCTTGATTTTTGCATGCACCCCTTAGGCCTTACAAAATCTAACTATTTTTTTATTATGCATGTCAAATATTGTACACAATCGTACTGAACATGTAGAGAAAAAGAGAAGACCGTTGCATGCGAATATAATGTCATGCAGACGCCTCTCCATGGTGGGCGAAGTGCCCCCCTCTTGCATTTCCAGATTGTATTCCAGAGGAAGATAACTGTTCAAATGGAGATTCAGAAGGAGCCAACCACGCCTGTTTACCACCTGAGGTGTTTGCTCTAACCTGGCATGCTGATGTTGGTCATATCATGCATATGGCGCCTTGCATTGCTTACATTATACATCTTATATGTCATCAGCTTAGTTTAGATTTGCTTTGTGTGAATGCCACCTGTTTGGTTTCTATATCATACTCCCACTATTCCTAAATATTTGTCTTTTTTAGAGATTTCAACAAGTGACTATATACGGAACAAAATGAGTGAATCTACACTCTAAAATGTGTCTATATACATCCGTATGTGGTAGTCCATTTGAAACCTAAAGACAAATATTTAGGAATGGAGGGAGTATATGGGAATTATGCAATGCCATCTTCTTTAGCCAGGCATCATATACATGAATCATGCAATGCCATCCTGTTTAGCCAGTCATCGTATATGTGAATTGTATCGTGCCATATTTTTTTCCATAATGTATTCCATTTGTCAACAATGTTTATACATTCATCTACTCTTCCTGTGCATCAGCCATTTGAGTCGGTCATGGGAAAATCTGGAGTGAAAACAAGGTCTTCCGAGCAGTCAGTGCTACCTGTCGATGCAGATTTCTTACTGGTTATAGATAGCTCCTCAGAGGAGGATTCAGAGAGAGAGAGATGACCAGTCGTATCCCCCCCAGGTGCATGCTCTAACTTGGCTGGGTTATATTGCTCATATCATGCATATGGTGTCTTGCATTGCCATGCCATCTGCTTAGATTAGACATGCTTTGTGTGAATGCCTCCTGTTTGCTTTGTATATCAGATATGTGAATTATGCAATGCCATGTTTTTCAGCCAGTTATCATATATGTGAATTATGCACCGCCATGGAGCCAGGCATCATATATGTGAATTATCTCATGCCATCTTTTTTTCATGATGTATTCCATTTGTCGACAATCCGTGTATATTGAACTACTCTTCATGTGTATCGGCCATTTGAGCCAGTTATGGAAAAATCTGGAGTGAAAACAAGGTCGTCAGAGCAGGCAATGGTACCTGTTGAAGCATATATCTTGATGGTTACAAGGAGCTCCTCAGAGGAGGATTCCGAGATAGATGACCAGTCCTATATCCCACCTGAGGTGTATGCTCTAAGTTGCAATGTTTATATTTCTCATATGATGCATATGGTGTCTTGCATTGCTTAGTTTAGACATCATATGCACAATATTGAATTCTATTTGCTTAGTTTAGAGATCATACATGCGAGTGCCAGCTGCTTAGTATATGAACCAATTATGTCAATTATATCATGCCATCCTATATACTTAGACAACATGTATGTGAATTATTTCATCCCAACCTATTTTAGAAAGACATCATATAGTTTTGTCATCTCATCCTGTTTAGGTACTCATCATATGTTGAATTATGCCATTATATCATGTTAAGTTATCCATCATATATCTGAAACTATGTCATGCTATCCTATTTAGTTAGGCATCATATATGTGAAACTGTGTCATGCTATGCTGTTTGGTTAGACAACATATATGTGAATTACCACATATGTCTATCATACAATGTATGTACGTTAAATTTGTTTTCTTGTTTATCAGCCATTTGAATTGGAGGGGATGATGGTAGTATCTAAGGGAGCAAAAACCAGTTCTTCACAAAAGACAGTGCTACCCGTCGATGTAGATAGAACCATGGTTGTACTGGCCCACAAACTAGCCCCACCTCACGTAATCGAGACTCTTCCAGATTGCACACTTACACCATTCGGCAGAGAACCAACTACAACCCATCTAACCGCAACCCTAGCGGATAGTAACACACTTATAGTTGACAAAACACCATGTCCACCACATAGTACCCCCATACAATCAGTTTGTAAAGCTACTGTAGTGCCCAAATCACGAAGACCGCCACAACTAACCTAAAATCCACGTTTAAAGCATAAGAGCAACTATTCTCAGGTCAGATTCCATAGCTATGGTCCATACTCCTTTGCTGTTGCATCACTGTATTTACTCATACCAACTACTTTCAAATTTGAAGGATCCAACTGAAACTCCAATGGTGCAACATGTATGTTTTAAACCTATTTCTTTAACTGGATTGTTGTTCTAACTTCTTGCTCTATGTTGATTTCAGTTTAAGTTGTATAAACTGTTATGTTCTCATGTGATGCACATTACAAGTGCTGCCAATGCTGTGTAGTTTCTCACACTTATATTCTGTCTATGCTGTTGTGTCTTAAAAATATATGAGTTGAACTGTGTCTCTATCTTGATTAGGGAACATAAACTAGAATGATATGGACAATGCAGTGACCATAGTACATAGATATATGTTTGTTTCATGTTGTTATCTTATCCACCTTACTACTGAACTGGTTTACCAAAATGAGTTTCGTATACTACAAGCTAAACCTATGATGTGTCTGCTTGTTTCTCTTGTAGTATGCAAACAGAATATTGGAGAAGAGCACCCCACTATGCAATGGTAGAGAAATTAATGCAGATAAGGTTCAAGATAGTGAGACAATCATGTTGGTCTCCAAGAAAGGTGATAAAAACGATCTTGTAGACAGTGAGAAAACCCCACAGTCCTGCGTTGATGTAGTGTTCGAGTTACTGGCCAGTACCGCTGGCACAAGCTCTTCGAACTCGCTGCCTGAATCACTTTGGCTTCTTCAGTATCAGCTACAAGCTGAAAGGCATCAGTCAGTTGTGCTGCGGCAAGAAGCCGAAGGACTGAGGAAGTCCCTGCAGAATTCAGATGCGTACTTTCTTGTGCAACAGCAAGCGCTGGAGGATTTAAGCGCCAAACAAGAGAAAGTTAATAAGTTTGCTAAGCATCTTGTCAGCATTATGGGTACCTAGGATATTGTTTCTTGAACTCTTCTGAAGTGGTTTAATTTCTAGACTTGTTTTGCTGTGGCGTTTATATGTTGCTTTGTTCCCTATATTTGCACTGGTGGCGAACTTTGATGCCCAGTGGATGTAATATGTGTAATAGCCGTGATAGCCTAGCATAAGTTGCTTGCTTATTTATTTCCTTGTTGTCTTGTTTATTTGTTTGCTTGTAGTCAGTGCAATTCTTTTTTCACGGTTTGCTAGTGGCTGCAATAACCTATTTTTTAAAACTGGGCCACAATAACCATGGGCTAATATTTACTGTAGTGACACTGGGCCTCCTATGGGCCGTAGAAACAGTGGGCCTTCTACGGGCCGTAGAAACAGTAGGCCTTCTATGGGCCGTAGAAACAATGGGCTTTCTACGGGCCGTAGAAACAATGGGCCTTCTACCGGCCGTATCATCAATGAGCCTTATACGGGCCGTATGATCGATTGGCCAAACATGTGCCAATAACATGCCGCATTATGGCCATAAACGGGCTAGAGTTGGAATCGTCCGTTCATGGGCCGACCATAATGGGCCATCATTAATAGGTCGTATTTGATGACGCTATGAAAATGGCCCAATGTATTAACAGACCACAAACAGGCCGACTGTAACCACGGGCTGAATTTGGCCCACAAGCAGAAAATGACAGTAACAAGCCGTAAGTAAACGGATGCTAGAAATGAGCCCAAGAATAAATGGGCTCTGAGAAGGCCGAAAGATAACATGGGCTGGAAACGGCCCAACGGAATAACGGGTCGTTAATGGGTATAAAGTGATACACTGTTCATTACGGGCCAGTTTCACCATGGGCCGTTAATGGGTGTAAAGTGATACACTGTTCATTACGGGCCAGTTTCACCATGGGCCGTTAATAGGCCAAGAGTTACATAGGGCCTCATATGGGCCGAATGACGTCATGGGCCATACATGGGCCAGAAGTGAAAACGGGCTAGAATCATATTGGATGGCCCAGATGACGCTACTAGGCCTAATTCGGATAGGGCATAACGGGCTTTGGGTTAGCGGGATGTAAATGGGCTATATGTGAACAGGCCGTTAACAGGCTTTCCATGGGCCGACCTTTTGACCAAGTCAAACGGGCCGGCCTTTTCACAGGAATGGGCCTCTGTTGGGCCATGCCACGTGTCGACGTATCATAGGCGCCTTCTGTCCAATGAGTGGATGACATCTGTCCCAACGATGAGCCGACACGTGTTTCCTCCAGCCAATGATGATTTTACACGTGGAAAATCCCCATTGGACGGGGCTATTAACGGGTTATTGGATCCAAAACCCGACCTGATAGCTTAACGGCGTTCCGTTATGGTGGATGCCACGTGTCGGTCACCCTTGACGAAAGCACTTCTGTGACGCGTGATTTATCGTCATGGAAGTGCACACTTCCGTGATGATAATTTTGGTAATGTCATGGAACACTTCTACGACAGCACAGGTATGACTATCTTGATTCTGTCATAAAATCGTCATGGATGTACATGCATGACAAAAAACGCGACCTACTGTGACAAACACGTATCATCACGGAAGTGTATTTTTTTTGTAGTGACGCCTCGTGGGCAAGATGACTAAAACTCCGTTCTCCGGAACAATGGAGCAAGTAACTGACTTATTGGAAATAATACATACTGATGTATGCAATCCGATGAGTGTTGAGCAGGTATAGTTATTTTCTGATCTTCACAGATGATTTGAGCAGATATGGGTATATCTACTTGATGAAACATAAGTCTGAAACATTTGAAAAGTTCAAAGAATTTCAGAGTGAAGTGGAAAATCATCATAACAAGAAAATAAAGTTTTTGCGATCTGATCGTGGAGGAGAATATTTGAGTTACGAGTTTGTTCTTCATTTGAAACAATGCGGAATAGTTTTGCAACTCACGCCACCTGGAACACCACAGCGTAATGTTGTGTCCGAACGTCATATCCGTACTTTATTAGATATGGTGCAATCTATGATGTCACTTACCAATTTATCACTATCGTTTTGGGGTAATGCATTAGAGACAGCTGCATTCACATTAAATAGGGCACCATCAAAATCCGTTGATACGACACCATATGAACTGTGGTTTAGCAAGAAACCTAAGCCGTCGTTACTTAAAGTTTGGGGCTATGATGCTTATGTGAAAAAAATTCAACCTGATAAGCTCGAACCCAAATCGTAGAAATGCATCTTCATAGGATACCCAAAGGAAACTGTTGGGTACACCTTCTATCACAGATCCGAAGGCAAGATATTCGTTGCTAAGAATGGATCCTTTCTAGAGAAGAAGTTTCTCTCGAAAGAAGTGATTAGGAGGAATGTAAAACTTGATGAGGTAATTGTAACTTCTCCCGAATTGGAAAGTAGTTCATCACAGAAATCAGTTCTAGTGATTCCTACACCAATTAGAGAGGAAGTTAATGATGATGAGCATGAAACTTCAGATCAAGTTACTAACGAACCTCGTAGGTCAACCAGAATATGTTCCGCACCAGAGTGGTACGGTAATCCTATTCTGGAGGTCATGTTACTTGACCATGACGAACCTACGAACTATGAGGAAGCGATGATGAGCCCAGATTCCGCAAAATGGCTTGAAGCCATGAAATCTGAGATGAGATCCATGTATTAGAACAAAGTATGGAATTTGATTGACTTGCCCGTTGATCGGTGAGCCATTAAGAATAAATGGATTTTCAAGAGGAAGACGGACACTGATAGTAGTGTTACTATCTACAAAGCTCGAATTGTCACAAAAGGTTTTCGACAAGTTCAAGATGTTGACTATGATGAGATTATCTCACTCGTAGCGATACTTAAGTCTGTCCGAATCATGTTAGCAATAGCCACATTTTGTGAAATCTGGCAAATGGATGTCAAAACCGCATTCCTTAATGGATTTCTTAAAGAAGAGTTGTATATGATGCAACAAGAAGGTTTTGTCAATCCTAAAGGTGCTAACAAAGTGTGCAAGCTCCAGCGATCCATCTATGGACTGGTGCAAGCATCTCAGAGTTGGAATATATACTTTTATAAAGTGATCAAAGCATATGGTTTTATACAGACTTGCGGTGAAGCCTGTATTTACAAGAAAGTGAGTGGGAGCACTACAACATTTTTGATAAGTATATGTGAAGGACATATTCTTGATCGAAAATAATGTAGAATTTTCTGGAAAGCATAAAGGAGTATTTGAAAAGAGTTTTTCAAAGAAAGACCTCAATGAAGCTACTTACATATTGAGCATCAAGATCTATAAAGATAGATCAATACGCTTGATATATTTTCAATGAGTACATACCTTGACAAGATTTTGAAGTAGTTCAAAATGGAAAAGTCAAAGAAGGAGTTCTTGCCTGTGTTGCAAGGTGTGAAGTTGAGTAAAGACTCAAAACCCGACCACGGCAGAAAATAGAAAGAGAATGAAAAGTCATTCCCTATGCCTCAGTCATAGGTTCTATAAAGTATGCTATGCTATGTACCAGACCTATTGTGTACCTCACCATAAGTTTGGCAAGAGGGTACAATAGTGATCCAGGATTGGATCACTGGAAAGTGGTCAAAAATATCCTTAGTGGAATAAGGAAATGTTTCTCGGTTATGGAGGTGACAAAGACTTCGTCGTAAAGAGTTACGGCGATGGAAGCTTTGACGCCGATCTGGATGACTCTAAGTCTCGATCTAGATACATATCGAAAGTGGGAGTAATTAGCTAGAGTAGCTCCATGCAAAGCATTGTAGACATATAAAATTTGCAAAATACATACGGCTCTGAATGTGGCAGACCCGTTGACTAAATTTCTCTCACAAGCAAAACATGATCACTCTTTGGGTGTTAATCACATAGCGATGTGAACTAGATTATTGACTCTAGCAAACCTTTTGGGTGTTAGTCACATGGAGATGTGAACTAATCACATAAAGTTGTGAACTATTGGTGTTAAATCACATGACGATGTGAACTAGATTATTGACTCTAGTGCAAGTGGGAGACTGAAGGAAATATGTCCTAGAGGAAATAATGAAGTTGTTATTTATATTTCCTTATATCATGATAAATGTTTATTGTTCATTCTAGAATTGTATTAACCGGAAACTTAGTACATGTGTGAATACATAGACAAACAGAGAGTCACTAGTATGCCTCTACTTGACTAGCTCGTTGAATCAATGATGGTTATGTTTCCTAATCATAGACATGCGTTGTCATTTGATTAACGGGATCACATCATTAGAGAATGATGTGATTGACTTGACCCATACATTAGCTTAGCACGATGATCGTTTAGTTTGTTGCTATTGCTTTCTCCATAACTTATACATGTTCCTATGACTATGAGATTATGCAACTCCCGAATACCGGAGGAACACCTTGTGTGCTATCAAACGTCACAACGTAACTAGGTGATTATAAATATGCTCTACAAGTGTCTCCGAAGGTGTTTGTTGGGTTGGCATATATCGAGATTAGGATTTGTCACTTCGGGTATCAGAGAGGTATCTCTGGGCCCTCTCGGTAATGCACATCACTATAAGCCTTGCAAGCAATGTGACTAATGAGTTAGTTGCGGGATGATGCATAACGGAGCGGGTAAAGAGACTTGCGGGTAACAATATTGAACTAGGTATGATGATACTGACGATCGAATCTCGGGCAAGTAACATACCGATGACAAAGGGAACAAAGTATGTTGTTATGCAGTTTGACCGATAAAGATCTTCGTAGAATATGTAGGAACCAATATGAGCATCCAGGTTCCGCTATTGGTTATTGACCGGAGATGAGTCTCGATCATGTCTACGTAGTTCTCGAACCCGTAGGGTCCGCACGCTTAACATTTGGTGACTATCGGTATTATGAGTTTTTGTGATTTGATGTACCGAATGTTGTTCGGAGTCCCGAATGAGATCATGGACATGACGAGGAGTCTCGAAATGGTCGAGATGTAAAGATCGATATATTGGAAGGCTATATTCGGACATCGGAAAGGTTCCGAGTGATTCGGGTATTTTTCGGAGTACTGGAGAGTTACGGGAATTCGCCGGAGGGGTCAATGGGCCTTCATGGGCCTTAGTGGAAAGAGAGGGCAGCAAGGAAGTGTGGGGTGCGCCCCCTAGGCCCAAACCGAATTGGTTGAGGGCTTTGGGGGCCGGCCCCCTCTTTGCTTCCCCTCCTAGTTGGACTAGGAAAGGGGGAACCTACTCCTAGTAGGATTAGGATTCCCCCCTTGGGGCGCATCCTATGAGGCCGCCAGCCCCCTCCCCTTGATCCTTTATATACGGGGGCAGGGGTGAGGGAGTCCTGGACTAAGGGGTCCTCAGGCGTTCAGCATGTTGTCCATGGGCCGGACTGATGGGCTGTGAAGATACGAAGACTGAAGACTACACCCGTATCCGGATGGTACTCTCCTTGGCGTCAAAGGAAAGCTTGGTGACCGAATATGTAGATTCCCTTCTTTGTAACCGACCTTGTGTAACCCTAGATCCTTCCGGTGTCTATATAAACCGAAGGACTTAGTCCGGGTAGGACACTCATTATCATAGCCATACAAGATAAACCTCTAGGGTTTAGCCATTACGATCTTGAGGTAGATCAACTCTTGTAATACTCCTATTCATCAATATCAATCAAGCAGGACGTAGGGTATTACCTCCATAGAGAGGGCCCGAACCTGGGTAAACATCGTGTCCCTTGTCTCCTGTTACCATCGACCTTAGACGCACAGTTCGGGACCCCCTACCCGAGATCCGCCGGTTTTGACACTGACATTGGTGCTTTCATTAAGAGTTCCACTATGTTGTCGCCAAAAGGTTTGATGGCCCCTTCAATCGTCAATAATGACGCTGTCCAAGGAGAAACTTTCCACCCCATACAGATCTTCATGCTCGGTGGCTTCGCATAGCGGGTCAACTCGTTTGGCCATCTAGAGCAGATCGAAAGCTACGCCCCTGGCCATCAGGTCAGATTTGGGAGCTTGAACTATGTTGCGGACATCCGTGGAGACTTGATCTTCGCCGGATTCGAGACCGCGGTAGCCGCTCCCAGTCACCCCGATGATCATGACCTAAATCTGTCATCAGGCCGCATCCAGGAGATTGCTCCTGTAATCGCTCTGGCCCCAGATCCGGAGCAAGCTGCGCCTTCCAAGGACGGGAGGATCAACTCCACTACGGAGGCCATAGATTCCACGGTGTTAGAGCCGCACATAGACTTAACCTCTCACGACGTTTTTGTCAGCAGAACCCCGGACTCGTCTCCGGTCGTAAGTTCCGAACCACGTGAGCCCGCGGACGCCGAGCTTGATCGTTTATTGATCTTTAAATTCAGCGCCGCAGACATCTTCCAGCACTTGCCTTTGGGCGATGTGCTGAACTCATTAAAAAACCTGTCCTTGGCGGAGGACTCACAGCCGGACTATATCCGGCTCGAACTAGGGGCTGACGGTGGAGAATTTTTCTTCCCACCCGCCACCCACTTCATAGCCACGGTCGAGGATTTGACCGACGAGCTTGATTACGACTCTGAAGACATCGACGGTATGGACGACGACGCCGGAGATGAAGAGGCCCAGAACCCGCCGTTCACCGGACACTGGACGGCCACTTCCTCGTATGACGTATACATGGTGGATGCACCAAAGGAGAACAACGGCGAGGACAAGGAAGATCCAGCTGAGGATAAACCTTCTGAAATACAGTCCAAGCGCCAGCGGCAGCGGCGCCGCTCTAAGTCACGCCGCAGTAAAGACAGCAACACCGGCACAGGAGAAGATAATACGCCAGAAGGTGTCGAAGACAACAAAGACCCCATTGAAACAGCTAATGAACAAGATGAACGGGAAGATGGGCAGGCTAGCCCTGGCAAGCAGGCCACGCATGAAGATTCGGAGGATGATAATTACCTTCCGCTCTCCGAGGACGAGGTGAGCCTCGACACCGAGGATTCCATCGTGCCTGAGGAACCTCTTGAGCAGGAGCGCTTCAAGCGCCAGCTAATCGCCACTGCAAGGAGCCTGAAAAAGAAGCAGCAGTAGCTTCAAGCTGACCAAGATCTGCTCAATGATAAATGGACCGATCTCCTAGCAGCCGAAGAATACGGCCTCAAGCGCCCAGCCAAAAGCTACCCAAAGAACAAATTGCTACCTCAGTTTGACGAGGAGGCGCCGGAATACATCCCTCCATCGTACAATGCGGCAGACCGGCCACCATGTGGCCGAGCCAAAGCGGCAACTCACGCTGAACACCAGCCAGCCCCGCCTCAGCGCACAAGTAGAGGTAAGTTAGCCCACGGTTATACATACGACCTCCGGTAAAATCTGAACAATAAAACAGGACATACTAGATCAATCTACGGATCGCGAGGGCGTGCCTCGACACGCGACGACGGCCACCTATTCGGACGTGACAAACTTAATCATGCGCGGGCCGAAAACCGCAGAAGGACTCCATCAGAGCCACGTCGCGATACAACCCGATATAGAGGCGCCGCACACCCTCATTGCTTCATTGATGAGGTCCTGGATCATGAATTCCCAGAAGGGTTCAAACCCGTGAATATAGAATCATACGATGGAACCACGGACCCCGCGGTGTGGATCGAAGACTTTATTCTCCACATTCATATGGCCCATGGCGATGACCTTCACGCCATCAAATACCTCCCTTTAAAACTCAAGGGGCTAGCTCGGCACTGGCTCAACAGTCTGCATGCAAATTCTATTGGTAGGTGGGAGGACTTGGAAGAGGCCTTCCTAGATAACTTCCAAGGTACATATGTTTGGCCTCCGGATGCTGATGACTTAAGCCATATAGTTCAACAGCCCGAAGAGTCCGCCAGGAAATTCTGGACTAGGTTCTTAACTAAAAAGAACCAAATCATCGATTGTCCGGATGCCGAAGCCCTAGCAGCCCTCAAACACAGCATCCGCGACGAATGGCTCGCTCACCACCTCGGCCATGAAAAGCCAAAATCCATGGCAGCCCTCACGGCACTCATGACCCGCTTCTGTGCGAGCGAGGACAGTTGGTTGGCCCGTAGCAAAAACAATGCAAGCGATGCAGGCACCCCTGAAGCTAAAACTAGCAAAGACAAGTCTCGACGCAATAGATACAAGCGTCGAAACAACAGTGATAACACCGAGGACACATCAGTCAATGTCGGATTCAGGGGCCCTAAGTCCGGTCAGCGGAAGAAGCCATTCCAAAAGAACAATTCAGGCCCATCCAGCCTGGACCACATACTCGATCGTCCGTGCCAGATTCATGGCACCCCAGACAAGCCACCTAATCCTACAAATAGAGATTGCTAGGTTTTTAAGCAGGCCGGCAAATTAAACGCCGAGAATCGGGAAAAGGGATCGCAAAGCAAGGACGATGACGAAGAGCCCCAGCAACCGAACACAGGGGGACAGAAGAAGTTTCCCCCTCAGGTCAAAATGGTGAACATGATATACGCTACCCACATCCCTAAGAGGGAGCGCAAGCGTGCGCTCACGGACGTCCACGCGATAGAGCCAGTCGCCCCAAAATTTAATCCATGGTCGTCATGCCCGATCCCCTTTAACCGCCGGGATCATCCGACCAGTATCCGCCATGGTGGCTCAGCCGCACTGGTCTTAGACCCAATAATTGATGGGTTCCACCTGACTCGCGTCCTCATGGACGGAGGTAGCAGCCTTAATCTGCTCTATCAAGATACAACGCGAAAAATGGGCATTAACCCATCTCGGATCAAGCCCACCAAGACTACCTTCAAAGGAGTCATACCAGGTGTAGAGGCCCGCTGTACGGGCTCAATCACACTAGAGGTTGTCTTCGGATCTCCGGAAAACTTTCGAAGCGAGGAGCTAATCTTCGATATCGTCCCCTTTCGCAGCGGCTATCACGCACTGCTCAGACAAACCATGTTTGCTCGATTCAACGCGGTACCACACTATGCTTATCTCAAGCTCAAGATGCCCGATCCACGCGGCGTCATAACAGTCAACGGAAATACAGAACGCTCCCTCCGTACAGAAGAGCACGCAGCTGCCTTAGCAGCAGAAATACATAGCAGCCTTCTCAAGCAGAACCTTAATTTGGTTGTCGAGCCCATGGACACCGTTAAGAGGGTCCAAACTACTCTGCTGCAGGAGAACTCGGCTCGTCAGGAGCTCGACTAGCAATCCGGCCTCTGTCGTAGTTCCGATCTAGTGGTGGCATTTGTGCCGCGTGTACATAACTACGCACTCAAAATCCCAAGGGCATCGACGGAGGCATAGCTAGCTTATGGTCTGGAGTACGGCTCAAACGACATCGGATACATACATACTTTCACTTTTACTTGTTTCCTTTTTCAGGTCTCAATCCCACAGGCACCATCTGATGGTCTGGTCATCAGTCCTCTTGAAGGATAAACACACCAAGACGGCGAGAAACGCAGACGTATGGGGGACTTTTTAGGTAATTCCGTTAACGATAACTTTACCTATTTTTCAGGACCCACATGCAGCTCTCCCTTGGTTCCGGCATGTTAAATAGCTTGTTGCTTATCGCACTATCTGTATCAACGCGCTTTGACGTGCTACTTAAATTACAATGAGAACAGTTTTTAGCTAGAGCTTCAGGACCCGAGCTTTTTACCTTTGTACCTTCTCTGTTTTCTTTCTCTTTTTTCAGCTCCCCTATGGATAACCCAGCAGGTCGCACCCGTACACTTTGGTATGTATCATGTTCGCCAGGGGCTGCACAGCACCCCACACTATGGCAACAAAAGTCCGAACACTTTTTATAAGTATACTTCGGCACCCCGAATTTAGCATTATATGCATTGGCTTTGAATCATGTCTTTGGTCAATAGTTGGGTTGCACGGCTCCTATGCTTGCTACCTTACATTCCGCTATATCGGCTAAGGTAGTAAAGGGAGAACTACTGCGATTGTGCCTTGGTTTATCCAAAGGAGCACCTCAGTAGAGAAAGCTGAAAACTGATTGTCATGATGCGGCGAGAGTCGGTCAGCTGTTTGGAGGTCGCAAATCGTTGGAGATTTCTTCCGCATTACGCGAAGGATCGGTACTTCCCAATCAGACGCTTATAGCACTCTAGTTCGGATACTAGGGGCTGCGTCCATGTTTTTATTGTCGCACTCCTATGGCTAAGTGAGGGTGTTACAGCCGCATAGTCTGGTTGCCTGGTTCATTGCGCTAAACAACTCCTTCAAGGACCATCTAATTGGATCAAGATTGTTTAGATTCCATCCCGAACACCCTTGTACTACCTACGTGGGGGCAGAAGCCGACGACTGGTTAACCCTCAGATTTCATACAACATGGCCACACAGGAAGTAAAAATTTAAAAACATAACAAGCATTATATTGCATAAACACTTTGTTTTATCATACAAGGCAGAGGGAGCTCGCATACATTCATTCAAAGATAGTGTCCTTCGCACAGTGATCCGCAACAATGCGGGATCCCTTCAGGACACCATCGAAATACAACTATGGTCGGCGGTGCTCCTTGCCCTCAGGTGGCCCTCGGTCATTAGCTTCTTGGCATCCATCTTCGCCCAGTGCGTTTTGACGCTGGCAAAGGCCATCCGTGCACCTTTGATGCAGACCGGCCGCTTTATAACCTCAAGCTAGGGGCAGGCATCAACAAGCCGCTTCACAAGTCTGAAGTAGCTGCTGGGCATCGGCGCGGCAGGCCACAGTCGGACTATAAGCTCCTTCATGGCTAGCTCGGCCGCCTTGTGCAGCTCGACCAGCTGTTTCAGCTGGTCGCTGAAGGATAACGGATGTTCTGGTCCAAGATATTGAGACCAGAACAGCTTCTCCGTAGAACTCCCTTCTTCGGCTCGATAGAACTCGGCAGCATCTGATATGCTGCGCGGAAAATCCATAAACGCCCCTGGAGAACTCCAAATTCGGGTAAGTAAAAGGAATGCTTCCTTCATAGACTTGCTTTGCATAATGAAAGCCTTACCCGCCGCGATCTTCTGGGCCGCCTGGATTTCCTGAAGGGCGCTCTAGGCTTTGGCTCGAGCCTCTTGCGCGCTCTGGAGGGCCTTCGCAAGTTCGGATGCTTGCGTCTTCATATCACGCTCCAAGGACTCACACTTCTTGACGACGTCTTGGAGCTCTTGCCGAACCTCGCCGACCCGGGCCTCGTGCTTCTCGCGCGCAATACATTCCTTGGCCGCTTTGTCCTCAGCCTTCTCTAAAGCCTTCTTGAGGGCCGCCACCTCGGTCGTGGCCCCTAATAAAGTTCATGGCACTTTATTCAGCACAAACCATTCATCCTTCCTAAACACACACACAGGTTACTGCATACCTTTGCTATCCTCTAGCCGCTTCTTCACGAGGCCAAGCTCTTTCTCGGCCCGCTCCAGGTCCTGCTTCAGTCCGGAGACCTCCGCAGTGTGAGCGGCAGCAGCCAGCAGCGACGCCTGCTTATTCACATAGACATATTATGTTAGACTCCTGCGAAAATTATTTTGATCCCCTGTTCAGTTTTTCCTTTCCGGACACCGAAAAGGGCATCAGGGGCTACTGTCCACATTGTGATATTTTTTTTCTACAATTGTTACCTCAAAGCCTGTTAAAAGGCTAGTGCAGGCCTCAGCCAGTCCGCTTTTGGCGGATCGAACATTTTCGATCACCGTACCCATAAGGACACAGTGCTCATCCACAACGGCGGCGCCTCGCAGCGCTTCTAGCAGATTGTCCGATGCCTCTGGTTGGACAGAGGTTGTTGGTGGAACAGGCACACCTCCTCCTTTCGGGGAAGGCCGTTCGCTGGACTTCGGAGCCGTGTAGGTCTCCGGAATGGTATCCGGCTAAGGGCCAAAGAGAACTTGGAACCCACTGCCAGTCCCCATGGGGGCTTCTTCCCCCTGTGTCCGGCAACCGAGGAGTCATCCTGCGGCACCACCTTAACGGTTTCTAGAACCTCCCCCTGGTCTGGGAAGATCCTTTGGGACACCACCTCGTCATCACCCTTGGGTGAGGCGGAATGAGCGGGCGGCGGAGACATGCTAGCCATCTCCTTTGAGTCTAGCGAATCCTCTGTCGAGGATCGCGGGGAGCTGTCGCGGGCCGGACTGTAATGGCATAGTTTAAACATATTAATATTATAAACTAGAAGGGCTAGGTATTGGGAGGTGCATAGGGTTTTAGCGCTTACGAGGCAGCCCGAGGCTTGGTCCGGGGCATTCGCTCCGGACTGCTTTCAACATCCCATGCGGAGTTATCTGCAAGGGAGCCCTTCCCCCTCTTGGGCGCCTTCGCCTCCAGATTCATGGAGGCCTCTCTTTTCTTCTTTCCCCCCTCCGAGGAGAAGCTGCTTTCTTATTCCTCCTCGCCGTCGTCTTCGGCGACCGAGGAGTCAGTCTCGTCTTCGGACGGCATGTCTGAAGCTCCCTTTCTGCGAAGGCCACTCCTGCTCCCTTTGGCCGTCTTCTTGGCCTTCTTCTCCGGCACATCATAAGGCGCCGGAAATAGCATCTTCGTTAGGAGTGGGGTTTCCTTGTCTTCGGGAAGTGGAGCGGGACAATTAATCCGCTCCGCTATGTCGATCCAGGCCTAAAAATTGATAGGAAGGCTTAGACTCCTTCCCACAATATGCCAGTAAAGGCTATAACTTGAATACATGAAAGAACTTACCGAATTGGCCTGGCACTTTAAGCTGAGCCCGCGATCTTCGGTCGTGGGCGATGGTGTCTCGCCGGCCTTGAAGAGCACTTTCTAGATATCTTCAGGCGTTGTGCCGAAGAGCTCTCCTAGCGTTTGGTGCTTGGCCGGATCGAACTCCCACAAATAGCAAGACTGGTGTTGGCACGGAAGGATCCGGCGAATGAGCATAACCTGGATCACGTTCACGAGTTTGATCCTCTTGGTTAGCATGTTCTGAACGCATGTCTGGACCCAGTCAGCTCGCTCGAAGAGCCCTAGGCGAGGCCCTTCTCTTGCCAGGAGGTAAGCCGCAACGGAGTTCCAGATCGAAATTCAGGGGCCGCCGCCCAGTTGGTGTCGCGCGGCTCGGTGATGTAGAACCACCCCGACTGCCACCCTTTCACCGTCTCCATGAAGGAGCCCTCGGGCCATGTAACATTGGGCATCCTTCCCACCATGGCGCCTCTGCACTCTACTTGTTGGCCTCTCACCACCTTCGGCTTTACATTGAAAGTCTTCAGCCATAGGCCGAAGTGAGGAGGGATACGGAGGAAGGCCTCGCAAACGACTATAAATGCTGAGATGTTGAGGATAAAGTTGGGGGCTAGATCATGGAAATCCAGGCCGTAGTAAAACATCAGTCTGCGGAAAAATGGGTGGAGAGGGAATCCCAGCCCACGGACGAAATGTGCGAGAAATACAACCCTCTCATGGGGCTCTGGGGTAGGGACGATCTGTCCTTCGGCCGGGAGACGATGAACGATCTCCTTGGCCAGGTATCCGGCCTCTCGAAGCTCCTTGATGTCTTTCTTCTTGACAGAAGAAGCCATCCACTTGCCACCAGCTCCAGATCCGGACATGGTTGAGTGCTTTCTCGAGTGGGGAATAGACGAGAACTTGGGCGCTAGAGCTCAAGAGTAGAAAGGCAGGAAGAAGGCGTGGGGGAAGAAGGAAGAATCTTATCTCCTTATAAGGGCAGTGAATATTGAACGCCACCCCACTCGCCTCAAGATTCGCCTGTTCCCAAGGGTTGTGTAAACGGCACGATTGGGTTACCCACGCCTTTATTGATGAGAATCCCGTAATAAGGGGACACGATCTCTACTTCGACAAGACATGCCAATGGCAACCGCGTCTCGAAACGTGGAGCGGTAGGCAAAAAACGGTTCGAAATTATGACCGGATGGACGTGATGTCATGTTGTAAAAGTTGTCAACGGATTGGAATCATGTATTATTATATTCTCTCTATGGTTGTGTGTGGTGTATGTTACAGGTCCGGACACGATCAATTTGTCCGAAGACTATTATAGAGTTCAGAAGGAGGAACCCGCCTTGCAATGCCGAAGACAGCACTACGCGCCGGATACCTTGTCATTGAAGCCAGGTTCAGGGGCTACTGAGGGAGTCCTGGACTAAGGGGTCCTCGGGCGTCTGGCCTGTTAGCCATGGGCCGGACTAATGGGCTGTGAAGATACGAAGACCGAAGACTGCACCCGTGTCCGGATGGGACTGTCCTTGGCGTGGAAGGCAAGCTTGACGACCGAATATGTCGATTCCCTTCTTTGTAACCGACCTTGTGTAACCCTAGATCCTTCTGGTGTCTATATAAACCGGAGGACTTAGTCCGGATAGGACACTCATTATCATAGCCATACAAGCTAGACCTCTAGGGTTTAGCCATTACGATCTCGAGGTAGATCAGCTCTTGTAATACTCCTATTCATCAATATCAATCAAGCAGGACGTAGGGTATTACCTCCATAAAGAGGGACCGAACCTGGGTAAACATCGTGTCCCTTGTCTCCTGTTACCATCGATCTTAGACGCACAGTTCGGGACCCCCTACCCGAGATCCGCCGGTTTTGACACCGACAAGGGGGGCACCCTAGAACACACAAGTTGATCATTGATCTTTAGCCGTGTGTGGTGCCCTCCTCCATCATAATTCACCTCGGTAATATCGTAGCGGTGCTTAGGTGAAGCCCTGTTCTGGTAGCAACATCATCACTGTCATCACGCCGTCGTGCTGACGAAGCTCTCCCTCGAAGCTCTACTGGATCGTGAGTTCGCGAGACGTCATCGAGCTGGACGTGTGCAGATCGCGGAGGTGTCGTACCTTCGGTGCTAGATCGGTCCATCGTGAAGACGTACGACTACATCAACCGCGTTGTCATAACGCTTCCGCTTACGATCTACGAGGGTACGTAGACGATATTCTCCCCTCTCGTTGCTATGCATCACCATGATTTTGCGTGTGCGTAGGATTTTTTTTTTTTTGAAATTACTGCGTTCCCCGACATATATCTCACCTCACGTTTTGTTAAGTATCGGAAGCAAAGGGAATAACACATGATAACCAAAGGTTCACTCGAGTGTACTCACAGGGATCAATATGGATGTCCATGATTCCGCTATCAGTCATTGAGCGAAAGGGGTTTTGTTCATGTCTATGTTTACCGAACCTACAGGGTCACAACCTTAAGGTAATCACGATCTGCTAAGTATTATTGGAGTAATATTTATGAGGAAATATTTATGAAATAGTTTCATCAATATTGAAAATAATTTTCGGAGGAACCGGAAGCGTTTCGGGGTCACCAGAAGGATTTCGGAGTTTACTGGGTAATGCCGATGAATAATATATAGATGAAAAATGTTTCTAGAGATGTTAAATTAATAATAAAAGGCTTTAATAATAGCTTGAAGACTTGTATATTTAATTAAATATCAACAGTGCTTAAAAGGCCAAGTGGTGAAAATGATACGTGGCCACATGGACCCAATAGGAGGTGGCACCCCCTTTTCTTCTTATAGAAGGAAGGGGAGACCCAATTGGAGGGGGACTCCCCCTCCTATGGCCGGCGCAAGGGGGAAACCTTCCCCCTTTGTGGCACCCCCTCTCCTCTCCTCCAACCTATATATACTTGTGGATGTGGCTTTTGAGAAACACAAGTTTTGGAGTCTCCAGATCTAGTTGATCCAATTAGAGTTAGACCTCTTCCGCAAAAAAATAGAGCTAGACCTCTTCCACAAAAAAATAGAGCTAGACCTAATGCTCATAATTAAAATCCCAGTGTGTTCTAATCTTCTCTGTCTAATTCTCCGATGGTTATTAGCTCTGGACAGTGAAGCGTTGCCGGCTCATGAAAACTGTATGCTTGCAATATGTTGATTCTAGTACATACGTTTCCCAACAATGAGTATGCTCAAAAACAAAAAAGAAGGTCGTGTGATATAGAAAAAACAAAGTCACCATGCCAAACTTTTAAAATTGCCATCCCGTACATAAAAAAAGTTTTATTTGGATAAGCCCCAATTAGATTCTATACTGTTGTGGGATTGTTTCCAAAAACATAAAAAAAATCACACGTAGAAATTTCATGGTAAAAAAAAGAAATAAAAAATTGCCATGCCATAAAATGTAAAAACTCCAATCTACTAATAATAAAAATTTCATCCTCTTAATAATAAAAATGACATCCTCTTAAAATTTAAAATGTCATGTTATTGACTATTAAAAATCCATGTTATGAATAATAAAAGTGCCATCAACTTAAAAATAAGAATTCCATGTCATTGGCTATTAAAATGTCACCCTCTTATGAATAAAAATGTCATGTTATTAATTATTAAAATTCCATGCTCTTAATAATAAAATTGACATCCTCTTATTAATAAAAATATCAAGTTACTAATTTTTAAAATGACATGCTCTTAATAATAAAACTGCCATCCACTTATTAAGAAAAATAACATGCTACTAATTATTGATTGACATGCTCTTCATAATAAAAATGTCATGTGAGAAACCACAAATGCCATGTATTGGAAGAAAAAAAATAGCATGGTTTAAATTTAAAAGATTGCCATGCTACCTATAATAAAAATGCACATGGCAAATTAAAAAAATCCACACTAAAATTAGGGATTTGTATTCTTTCACAAAATAGAGAAGTTAGGATTTTCCTTTTTTACAAATGAATTTTCCAAACTCAAATACATAGTGGATGTTTTGAGCGCAAGTGTTCATGAAACCCTCTTCAGCCCAAGTGATGAGCGAGCATTGTGTTTGCCGGGATTGGTCCCCTGGCAAAAGTTCACCAAATAACACTTTTGGTTTTAACAAGCCCGCAACAGGGGTCATTTTGCAACAAGTCTTATTGCAATTGTAACATGCCTAAACAACCATCTCCGCTCGCGACCGCGTTCGCCGCCAGGTTCGTCTTCTCCGACTACGACACCCCTCTCCGCCGCGTCGACTGCATCGCCTCTGTTCGCTCCGCCACCTTTACTGATCCGGTGAGCCGCCACGATCGACTTGCAATAAAGTGGTAAGCCTCTCACCGGCGGCGTCGGACTTCTGCCCCTCCCACACCTCGTCTGTGGCATCCTCTTTCTGCCCTCAACCGGCGAGCGCCGCGTCCGCCTCTTCCTACACGGGGACGCGGCGCTCCCAGGGTTATATGTGCCCTGTGTCAATCCTTGTCCTCGACTGCCAGCCGGCCTCGTCGGCGCGTAAATCACCACCACTGGTACGATTGTGCTCAAGAGCCAGTGGGAGTGGACCGAGAACGAAGGAGCTCTATTGGAGTCACCGAAGTGGCCGTCGGTTTGCAACAACGGCCGAGTTGCGGTCAAGCCTTCTGAAACATGGGCCGGGTTGGAAAAAAATCGAATAGGCGGAGGCTGGGTTTTGACCGTCTCATAAAGAATAGATCCAACGGCCATGAAGGTGGCGTACGCTCGTGTGGAAACATATATTGCGATGGGTTTTACTTTCTCTTGTTTTTCCCTCAATGGTGTTTGCGGCAGCGACGGGCAAAACATTTTCGCCTTAGCCTCTCATTTCTTTACTATTGCACCTAGATGTCTTTTCTCTGCCTTTTTAGGGTACTTTCTTAGTTAGTTTTTTTTTTTCATAAAAAATCAGATATATTATAAAAATTCGTCGGAAGTACAAAACACCTCAAACATAATAAAAATTACATCGAGTTCCATGGACCACCAAACAACCATTGCCACCGTCAGAACGAGCCGTCGACGCGCCATTGCCATGCCGTAGCCGGCCTGACCTTGTCGATAACAGTCGGGAAGTTTTCGTGCACGTGTCCCTAAGGACCAGCGTCCCGGAGTTGCAGTCGTCGTCGTTGAATCCTTGAATCGAGCTGAAGAATTTGACACCAAATATCGCATTTGCATACGCATGACGAGAAACCCTAACCGCGCTGCCCCGAGAAACTAGCAGGAATCTACGCCGGATCTACATCTAATCAGTCGCAGCGGACGAACTTGAGGAGGATCGGAACCCGAAAGACCGACTCGAGCCATCCGTCCAAACGCCGCCCCTGCGAGAACTAAAACCATACCTATCTACTAGCCGGAACGAGGCACCAGAAATCCCCTTCCCGCCACTGGTCGCCGAAGTGGTAGGCGAAGGG
>NC_041386.1:111257232-111270094 GCF_002162155.2 Triticum dicoccoides
CGAGGGAAGGAAGCCTTTCCCTAATTGGCTTGCGAGAGAGAAAAGAAAAAGTCTACTTGTTTAACATATTTGTTGTTATGTCTTTAAGAGTGAGATCTGATTTTTCTTTTATCGAATGAGAAAAAGGTAAGGACGCGACGCCTCCTGGCGAGTTCGTAGCGGCACCGGCCGATAGTATATTCTGCCGCGTGAGCAACCTGAATCATCCACTTTTGCTAAATACTACCAACCTTTCCGACCCTGGCCATGTATGACGAAGCACACAGCGTTAACGAGGTCGTTAACTGATCACTTGCGCCCTCTCTCAGATACGGCCTCCGGCGTCGTGGACTCGGAGACAAGTCGCCCTCCCAAATTCGGCCCGAGAGCCGAGACCTTATCACCCAATATAAAATAGGTCAATCATGGTTGCGTCCCGGAGCGGAGCCGTCTTCTTTTTCGTTTTGTCTGTCCCCCGGGTCGCCCACGCACTCACGCCAGCCAAGCCCGGCCGCTAATTCACGGCAGAGATAATGACGAGGAGGAGGCGAAACGAAAAGTCCCTCCCTGCCCGGGGCACGCGCGGCCGCGAGACGGGCCGTGCATCTTGAGCTTCCCACAGACTCTTCGGGGCGCAGCGTGACGTGAACGGCCATTTTTACCCTCGTCGGCGGTCACACGCGCGCCCAAGGATTCCAACCACCGCCTGAGACTGGACGCGCCATACGATGGGCGGTTGCATCGACATACTGCCCGTGCGCCGCGCGGCCAGGGGATCCGTCGGGATAGCTCACGAAAACTGTGGGAAGTGGAATGATAGAAGCGATGGACAGATATTGCTTGACGTATCGTGGCGTCCACATGTCAGGCGCCTATTCCTTCAACGCGGCATGTTGCCACGGACCTTCACATTTCCCGGCCGTCCAGTGTGTTTAAGAGACCATCAAAAGCCCAGGTAGACGAGTTTCAAAAAAAAAAAAAAACCACATAGACGCGAACCGTACAGTTTTCGGCGTCCCTTCTCTCTTTCTTCAAGTATTTTTTTTAACACAGTACAGACACAAACGCTAATACATACACGCATACACTCACCCCGAGACGCCGACTTCTATACCTGGTGGGCCACATCCTGCGACCGATCACTGTCCCCAGTGCGTAAAGGATTGGCCTTCCTGATCATCCTCACAGCTTGGTGCCTCTGGAAACATCGAAATGTTGCATCTTCAACGGCGAGCGGCCCTCTATTTCCCGTCTATTCGACAACATCAAAGACAAAGCGTGCCTGTGGGTTAAGACCGGCGCCACCGGAATCCAAAACATCATCCCTAAGAGCTAGTCTTAGACGTTTTATGGGGTTGAACAACCCCATGTCTGTAATGCTCCGAGCTCATTTCCATGCCTCTTTGTGTACATGGCTTAGTGAGCCGTTATAATCACATGTTGTGCTACTCTCCTTCTATCAATGAAAAGATAAACATTTGTGTATTCATCAAAAATATATCCATACTAAAGCATGCAACGTGAATAAAACTATGTAGATGAAAGCACAAGTGCTCCTTGGGTGATTTTGGTAATTAATGTCAACATATCTTTTGTTGGACTAATACTTTCATCTAGCATATTTCAGATAAGTCCAACAGTAAAGTGGCATGGACTAGAGGATGTGGGACCCCTTCAAGATGATGAAGACAAATGATTGGCTCAAGCTCAAAACTCGGGACTCTACATTTTTCATTTTAGTGATCCAAGATCACATCGAGTCCATAGGAAAGCCAATACTATTAAGAGGGGATAAGGTGTTGCTTAATGGCTTGTGTCGGTGTCAAAACCGGCGGATCTTGGGTAGGGGGTCCCGAACTGTGCGTCTAGGCCGGATGGTAACAGGAGGCAAGGGACACGAAGTTTTACCCAGGTTCGAAGCCCTCTTGATGGAGGTAAAACCCTACATCCTGCTTGATTAATATTGATGATATGGGTAGTACAAGAGTAGATCTACCACGAGATCGGAGAGGCTAAACCCTAGAAGCTAGCCTATGGTATGATTGTTGTTCTGTATGTTGTCCTACGGACTAAAACCCTCCGGTTTATATAGACACCGGAGAGGGTTAGGGTTACACAAAGTCGGTTAGAATGGTAGGAGATCCACATATCCGTATCGCCAAGCTTGCCTTCCACGCCAAGGAAAGTCCCTTCCGGACACGGGACGAAGTCTTCAATCTTGTATCTTCATAGTCCAGGAGTTCGGCTGTAGGTATAGTCCGGCCATCCGGACACCCCCTAATCCAAGACTCCCTCAGTAGCCCATGAACCAGGCTTCAATGACGACGAGTCCGGCGCGCAGATTGTCTTCGGCATTGCAAGGCGGGTTCCTCCTCCAAGTACTTCATAGAAGATTTTGAACACAAAGATAGTGTCCGGCTCTGCAAAATAAGTTTCCGCATATTGCCATAGAGAGAATAATATTTACACAAATCTAATCTGCTGACGTATTCCGTAGTGTGACATCGCACCACGGCCAAGCCTTTATTCGAATCATTTTATTGTCCCACCTCAGCGTGTCATGCGAGGCGGTTTCCTTGGCACGTCTCATCGAAGCAGAGATCGTGTCTCCTTATTTCGGGATTCTCATCAATACGGGCGTGGGTAACCCAACTGCGCCATTGATTACGGCGCTTGGAGATAAGCGAGTTTTACCAGGCTGGTGGAGACACGTAGTTGCGTCCACCCATATAACGGGATAAGGATCCATCTTTTCACCTACACCTTCTTCCTTCTTTGCCTATCCATTTTCGCGCACTCGAGCTCCAGCGCCCAAGTCCGCACTCCCCACCTCAACCTTCTCCAGCCATGTCCGGAGCGGGAGGCAAGTGGATGGTCTCCTCCGTCATGGAGGGACACATCAAAAAACTGAGGAAGGTCGGATACTTGTCTAACGACATCGCGTACCGGCTTCCCGAAGAGGGGCAGCTCCTCCCCACCCCAAGGCCCCATGAGAGGGTAGTGTTCCTTCCCCACTTCCTCCGCGGACTGGGCTTTCCTATCCACCCATTCGTCCGGGGACTCATGTTCTACTACGGCCTGGATTTCCATGATCTGGCCCCGAACTTCATCCTCAACATCTCGGCGTTTATTGTCGTGTGCGAGGCTTTCCTCCGCATCCTCCCCCATTTCGGCCTATGGCTCAAGACTTTCAATGCCAAGCCGAAGGTGGTGCGCGGAAACCAGGCGGAGTGCAGAGGCGCCATGGTGGGCAAGATGCCCAACGTCTTATGGCTCGAGGGCTCCTTTGTGGAGACCCTGAAGGGGTGGCAATCGGGGTGGTTTTACATCACCGAGCCGCGCGACCCTGAGTGGGTCGCAGCCCCCGAGTTCCGGTCTGGACCCCCAACGCGGCTCACGTCCTGGAAAGAGACGAGCCTGTGTGGGGCAGCAAAGGAGAGGTGACTGGACTGCAAACATGCATCCAAACCCCGGTGAACAAGCAGCTCAAGCTTGTCAACGTAGTCCAGGTTATGCTCATCCGCCGGATCCTCCCGTGTCAACAACGGGCCTTCAATATATGGGAGTTCAACCCGGCGCAGCACCAAACTCTGAGCAGGCTCTTCGACACGACGTACGAAGATGCCTGGAAGGTGCTTTTCAAGGGCGCCGAGGCTCCCGCATCCGCTACCGAGGATCGCAGATTCAGTGCGCAGCGTCACGCTAGCGCGGTAAGTTGTTTGTACCTTTTACAGGGTATTAGTTTTTCATAGTTTAACTCTATGCGGGATCTAAGCTCCCTTACCTTTGACAGGATTGGCAGGTGAAGTCCGGACAGATCGACTGTCTGGCTCCTTTGCCCGAAGACCCAGCCGATGCCCGCTTGGTGAAGCTGCTGGTTTCGACACCCTATGTGGTGCCGGAGAAGAAGGCCATGAAGAAGGCCACGGGGACTCGAAAAAGTGCCCGGCGCCAGGAGGTGTCGGGTTCATCATCCAACGGCTCCAGGGCGCATTCCTCCCGTGAAGACGAGGAGGAAGAAGAAGAGACCTCTCCCCCTCCAGCGGGGGGAGAGAAGAAAAGGAAGGCCGCCCTCACTGGGGAGGCCGAAGGGTCCAAGAAGGGGAAAACCCTTCCTCCGGACTACTCCACCAATGCCGACGATGGTGGAGAGGAGTGGCCGCTTAGGGCCAAGCCCCTGGCGAAATCGTAAGTATCCAGATACCAGAGTGATTCATAGTATTCCTTTATTGCACAGCTTTCCCTTATGTCGAATATATTTATGCAGCTCACCCAAAGACCGGCTCGACGCGTCGTCGAGCGGTTCACTGGACTCGTCGGATGTGAATTCGCTTCCGACGGCTACCTCCTCCCGCCCTATGGATGACGCCAAGTGTTGTCCCAACAGGTTCCAAGCCAGGAGGAGGTGGTCCTGGAGGCGCCGCAAGGCGACCTCCCGGACTCCAGGAGTAAAGGGGATAAAACCCCCCAGGGCTCCAAGTCCGGCTCTAGGCCGGACACTGCTCTGGAACCTTCAAAGGTTCCAGAGTCCGGCGGGCGACCTCCTTCCAAGAGGAGCAAGCCCACCGTGCCGGTGACCCCCGTCCAACCGAAGGCGCCGGACAATCTGTTGGAGGTGCTCAAAGGCGCCTCCATCAACGAGGAGCACCGCACCATTATGAGTGCGGTGGTCCAAAAGGTTCAGTCCACCAAGAGCGGACTAACTGAAGCTTGTGCAAGCCTTTTAATAGGCTTTGAGGTAAGTAAAGAATGTGTAAATAATATTACCGCATAGACAGTAGTCCCTGATGCTCTGTTTGGCGTTCGGGAAGAAAAGCCGAATAGAGGATCAAATAAAATTCGTAGGAGTCTAACAAAAAGGAGTCAATATGCGTATGCAGGCTTCTCTGCTGGCGTCCGCCACACTGACCGCGGAAGTGGACACGCTAAAGCAGAACCTCGAGCAGTCTGAGAAAGAGCTCGGGCGTGCCAAGAAGCAGCTCGAGGACAAGGAAGGTAAGAAATACCTTGTTTAAATATATATAAAAAGTGAAATTGCAAAAAATGACAGGATTATCGTGGCTATTGTAGGGGCCACGTCTGAGGTGGCGACCCTTAAGCAAGCGCTGTTCGAGGCCGAGAAGAGGGCGGCCACAGAGTGCACCGAGCGAGAGAAGTATGAGGCCCAGGTTGGCAAGGTGCGGCAAGAGCTCCAGGCTCTCATGAAAAAACATGAGAGTTTGGAGCTTGTCTCAAACACGCGAGCGTTCGAGCTCGCGGTGGCTATTGAAAATGCCAAGTCTGCCAAGGCCGAATCCCAGAAGACCCTCGAGGAGTTGGATGCAGTGAAAAAGATAGCGGCGGGTAAGGCATTCTTTATGCAAAGCAAACACATAAACGTGAGGTACTTGTTACTTACCCGAATCCGGAGCTCTCCAGGAGCATTCGCAGATCTTCCCTGTAGCGTGTCCGATGCCACCGCATTCTATCGAGCCGAGGACGGCAGCTCGACAGAGAAGGTGTTCTGGTCTCAGTATGCTGAGGCCGGACACCCCGTGCCCCTGAGCGACCAGCTGAAGCAACTGGTCGAGCTCCACAAGGCGGCCGAACAGGCCATGAAGGGCCTCATAGTTCGGCTGTGGCCTGGAGAGGCTCTGCCTGGGAGCTATTTCGGGCTGGTGCAGCGGCTGGTGGGGGCCTGTCCAAGGCTCGAAGTCATCAAGCGCTCCATCTGCATTGAAGGTACCCGTAGGGCCCTTGCCCGTGCTAAGGTGCACTGGGGCAAGCTGGATGCTGAGAAGCTTGTGAAGGACGGGCCACCGCCGGGGAAAGAGCATCGCAAGCCCGAGAATTATTATAAGGATGTTCTGAAGGGTGCCCGCCTTATGGCGGATGAATGTTCCAGGGATGTAATTTTTGAGTAAAACTCGCTCGTTTTGTCCTGTGCGCTGAAAACTTGTTCATATGCGCTAAGCAATGCTGTTGGAATTTAAAATATTACCTTCTGTGCGGCTGTTTATCAATTATGAGAGATGGCGAGTCGTCGGCTTCTACCCCCGTGCCACTAGTGCTGGGGTGTTCGGGGATAAACCTGAGCGCTCTTTTTCCCATGTTTGGGTCCTTCGAGGGAGGTGCTCAGCACAACGAACAAGGCAATCGGACTATAATGCGTGAACACTCTCACTTAGCCATAGAATTCTATAATTTTAAATTTCGGTGAAGCCCCTGGTATTCGGAAGACCGAGTTCGGGGCGCTATCCACGCCTTGGCCGGACAAAGCCGACTCCTCGCTCTAAGCGGCATAAGTCTTTAGGGACTCGAAAAACCTCTCGAACAGCGACCAGCTCTCGCTTCATCATGACAGTCAGTTTTAGCTTTCTCTACTGAGGTGCTCGACCCAACTCAACTGGGGCACAATCGCAGTAGTTCTCCTAGTGCTACCTTAGCCGACATAGCGGAACATAAGGCACCAAAACATAGGAGCTGGGCAAACCCAACTATTGACCCAAGACATGATTCGGAGCCGATGCATATAATGCTATAAGTTCGGGGTGCCACACTTGTTAAAGTGTTCGGACTTCTCACACCATATTGAGGGGTACTAAAGCCCCTGGCGTATTTTGGCCGTACCAAAGTGTACGGGTGCAACATGTCGTTAAGGAACATATATTTGTAAAAAAAAGAGTAATGCAAAAATAGACAAAAGCTATGCATTGTTTATTAAAAAGGGCTGCGATCAAAGCAGAACGATACAAATAATGCGATAAGCAAAAGGTTGGACTATTTAACATGTCCGTTCCAGGGGCAGGCTGCGGAATGGAATGCGAAACAGGTATACTGCTCGTGATAGAGACCACGTGGGAGTTCCGTAATGCGGCATGGCTTGTCTGCTTCCCTGGTTCTTGCATCGTTTGTGTGGCAATTGAACTGCCGAACAGGCCTTCCGAAGAATGGAGTCCTGAAAGTAAGAGAAAATTAAAAAATCGGCAGCCCCTGGTGTGGTTTAAGCCGTGTTTCGGGCGTGCCGTGATGGTGCCCCTCCCCCTGTACCCATGGTATTTCTAGAGCGTAGTTATGTACGCGAAGCACTGGTGTCGCATTTTTGTGAGGGCTGGGGTTGGGGCCGCATTGCTACGCCTGCTCGGAACGTGCCAGGCGGTCTTGTTGTAGGTTACTCCGGGTGCGCTTGACGGTGTCCAGACGTTTAATGGCCGGACTAGAGAACTGCCTGGAAGGGCTGCTTTGTACTTCCGCTGCAAGGGCCGCCGTGTGCTCCTCCGTTCGGAGGGAGCGTTCGGTGTTTCCATTGACCGTAATTACTCCTCGAGGGCCTGGCATCTTGAGCTTAAGGTGTGCATAGTGCGGTACCGCATTGAACTTGGCGAATGCGGTTCGCCCGAGCAGTGCGTGACAGCCACTGCGGAATGGGACTATGTCGAAGATTAACTCCTCGCTTCGGAAATTATCCAGAGATCCGAAGACCACTTCAAGTGTGACTGAGCCTGTATAGTTGGCCTCTACACCTGGTATTACGCCTTTAAAGGTCGTTTTGGTGGGCTTAATCCTCGAGGGATCTATGCCCATTTTCCGCACTATATCCTGGTAAAGCGGGTTCAGACTACTGCCGCCGTCCATAAGGACTCTAGTGAGATGAAATCCATCAATAATTGGGTCTAGAACCAATGCGACGAATCCGCCATGATGGGTGCTAGTGGGATGGTCCCTTCGATCAAAGGTGATCGGGCAGGAGGACCATGGGTTGAACTTTGGGGCGACTGGCTCTACCACGTATACGTCCCTTAACGCGCGCTTCCGTTCCCTCTTGGGGATGTGGGTTGCGTATATCATGTTCACCGTCCGCACTTGTGGGGGAAAACCCTTCTGTCCACTGTTGTCCGGTGGCCGGGGCTCTTCGTCGTCATCGCTATGCAGCCCCTTGTCTTTATTTTCGGCATTTAACTTGCCTGCCTGCTTGAACACCCAACAATCCCTGTTGGTGTGATTGGCCGGCTTTTCGGGGGTGCCATGTATCTGGCACAAGCGGTCGAGTATTCGGTCCAAACTGGACGGGCCCCTAGGATTTCTTTTGAATGGCTTTTTCCGCTGACCGGATTTATAGCCTCTGAATCCGGCATTAACTGTCGTATCCTCGGCATTGTCGCCATTAATGCGGCGCCTCTGGTTGTTGCGACGCGACCTGCCACTACTGTCCTTGGTATCCGAATTACCGGGATTCTTGGTCATATTGTTGCTACGAGCAAGCCAACTGTCTTCTCCCGTGCAAAAGCGGGTCATGAGTATCGTGAGTGCTGCCATAGATTTCGGCTTTTCCTGTCCAAGGTGCCGGGCAAGCCACTCGTCACGGATATTGTGCTTGAAGGCTGCTAGGGCCTCTGCGTCCGGACAGTCGACTATTTGATTTTTCTTTGTTAGGAACCGTGTGCAGAATTGCCTGGCCGATTCCTCTGGCTGCTGAATTACGTGGCTTAGGTCATCAGCGTCTGGTGGTCGCACATAAGTGCCCTAGAAATTGTCGAGGAATGCGGCTTCCAGGTCCTCCCAACAACTGATTGATCCTGCTGGCAAGCTGTTAAGCCAATGCCGAGCTGGTCCTTTAAGCTTGAGTGGGAGGTATTTGACGGCGTGGAGATCATCGCCGCGGGCCATGTGGATATGAAGGAGATAATCCTCGATCCATACCGCGGGATCTGTTGTGCCATCATATGATTCGATGTTTACGGGTTTGAAACCCTTGGGGATTTGATGATCCATTACTTCGTCTATGAAGCATAGTGGGTGTGCGACGCCTCTGTACTGGGCTATATCACGACGTAGCTCCAATGAACTTTGTCTATTTTGTTCGGCCCTACCGGATCTGTGTCCGGCGTGACGGTTATCATCTCGAGTCGTGGGGCGACCACGCAATCCGTAGATCGATCTTGTTTGCCTTGCCTTGTCCTCCAACATATCTCGCAGGTCTGGCGCATTTTCCCGTGCCTTGGTACGGGGTGCGGCTTGAGTGGAGGGCCGAGAGGCCTCTCTGTCACGGCCACGAGGTGGCCGGTCGGCCGTATCAAGTGCTGGTGATGTAGAAGTGCTTCCTCCTCTAATCAGGGTAGCAACCTGCGCTTTGGGTAGCTCTTGGAGGGGCGTTCGAGTTTATGCTCTTCGGCCGCAAGGACTTCAGTTCATCTGTTGACTAGCAAATCTTGATCAGCTCTAAGCTGTTGCTGTTTTTTCTTGAGGCTTCTTGCCGTGGCCATAAGCCTGCGTTGAAAACGCTCTTGCTCGACGGGATCCTCTGGCACGACGAATTCGTCGTCGTCGAGGCTTGCCTCGTCTTTGGAGGGAGGCATATAATTATCGTCCTCGACCTCTCTGTCTGCCGCTCTCTCATGAGGGCTGGCTTCTCCATCCTCTTGTGCTGAATCTTGCTGGAGGGGGTTTTCTTCAGCACTCTTCGGAGTATTATTATCTCCCGTGCTGGAATCACCGTATTTGCTTTGGCGGGATTTTGAGCGGCGCCGCTAACGTCGGCGCTTAGGCTGTTTCTTGGAGGGGTCATCCTCCGCTGTTCCATTGCCATCTCCTTCTTTTGGGGTGTCCACCATGTATATGTCATATGACGAGGTGGCTTTCCAGGGCCCAATAGGCGCTGGTTCTTCATCATCTCCTGCATCGGTGTCCATACCGTCGATGTCTTCGGAGTCGAAGTCGAGCATGTCGGTTAAATCGTCGACAGTGGCTACAAAGTGGGTGGTGGGTGAGCTTTGAATTTCTTCATCGTCCGTATCCCAACCTTGCTGACCGTAGTCCGGCCAGGGCTCTCCTGATAAAGAGAGAGACTTTAGTGTCTTCAGAATATCGCCGAAAGGCGAGTGCTGAAAGATGTCCGCGGCAGTAAACTCCATGATCGGCGCCCAATCGGATTCAACCGGCAGAGGCGCGGAGGGTTCGGAGTTCGGAGAGGAGTCCGGCTCCTTGGAGTCACGAGTCTCGCGGAGTGCGGGGCTGGTGTTCGGCTCGATCGCCATTGGGATCGCAGCCCCTGAGGCGGCGTCCAACCACCCATCCTCGATCGACGCAGTTGGCTCCGAATTAAGGGTCAAAGCCGATGCGGGTGCGGCCTCCAGGGCACTGTTCGGTGGCAGAGCTAGATCATGCTCGTCGTGACAGTGCAGCGCGCTCGGCAGTGGCTCGAATCCGTCGAGGATCAAGTCCCCGCGGATGTCAGCCGTGTAGTTTAAACTTCCAAATCTGACCTGACGGCCAGGGGCATAGCTTTCGATCTGCTCCAGATGGCCAAGTGAATTGGCCCGCAGTACGAAGCCGCCGAAGACGAAGATCTGTCCGGGGAGGAAGGTCTCACCCTGGACTACATCTCTATTGATGATCGTAGGAGCCATCAAGCCTAACGACGACGACACAGAGGAACTCTCCATGAAAGCACCAATGTCGGTGTCAAAACCGGCGGATCTCGGGTAGGGGGTCCCGAACTGTGCGTCTAGGCCGGATGGTAACAGGAGGCAAGGGACACGAAGTTTTACCCAGGTTCGGGCCCTCTTGATGGAGGTAAAACCCTACGTCCTGCTTGATTAATATTGATGATATGGGTAGTACAAGAGTAGATCTACCACGAGATCGGAGAGGCTAAACCCTAGAAGCTAGCCTATGGTATGATTGTTGTTCTGTATGTTGTCCTACGGACTAAAACCCTCCGGTTTATATAGACACTGGAGAGGGTCAGGGTTACACAAAGTCGGTTACAATGGTAGGAGATCCACATATCCGTATCGCCAAGCTTGCCTTCCACGCCAAGGAAAGTCCCTTCCGAACACGGGACAAAGTCTTCAATCTTGTATCTTCATAGTCCAGGAGTCCGGCTGAAGGCATAGTCCGGCCATCCGGACACCCCCTAATCCAGGACTCCCTCGGCTTGCTTGCTCAAAGTGCTTAGTGATATGCTCCAAAGTCCTCAACCACTCTCTCACATCCACATTTGTTCCAAACCAAAAGTCAAACTCGACCCCAACGAAACTTTCTATCCGGTGCCACCGAGTTCTCTTGACATAGCCACTGCCAGAAACCCTAATCAATTCGGTCTCACCGATGGGATCTCGGTCTCACCGAGATGGGCTTGCAAACTCTCTTTTGCATATTGCATTAATTTCGGTCTCACCAAAATATGAAATCGGTCCCACCGAGTTTGCTTGGCCAACTCTCTGTTTTGCTTATTACCCAAATCGGTCCCACCGAGTTTGTGTAATTGGTCCAAACGAGATAAGGCTTTACCCTAACCCTAGCACATTGGTCCCACCGAGTTGATCATATCAGTCCCACCGAAATGCCTAACGGTCACATTATGAACCAAATCGGTCTGACCGAGTTTTATGATTCGGTCCCACCTAGTTTGGTGATTTGTGTGTAATGGTTAGATTTTGTGTGGAGGCTATATATACCCCTCCACCCACTCTTCATTTGTGGAGAGAGCCATCAGAATATGCCTACATTTCCAACATACATTTTCTGAGAGAGAACCACCTACACTTGTGTTGAGGTCAAGATATTCCATTCCAACCACATAAATCATGATCTCTAGCCTTCCCCAAGTTGCTTTCCACTCAAGTCATCTTTCTACCAAATCCAATCCTATGAGAGAGTTTTGAGTGTTGGGGAGACTATCATTTGAAGCACAAGAGCAAGGAGTTCATCATCAACACACCATCTATTACCTTTTGAAGAGTGGTGTCTCCTAGATTGGTTAGGTGTCACTTGGGAGCCTCCCTAAAGATTGTGGAGTTGAACCAAGGAGTTTCTACAGGCAAGGAGATCGCCTACTTCGTGAAGATCTACCCTAGTGAGGCAAGTCCTTCGTGGGCGATGGCCATGATGGGATAAACAAGGTTGTTTCTTCGTGGACCCTTCGTGGGTGGATACCTCTGTGGACTCGCACAACCCTTACCCTTCGTGGGTTGAAGTCTCCATCAACGTGGATGTACGATAGCACCACCTATCGGAACCACGCCAAAAATCTTCGTGTCTCCAATTGCGTTTGCACACACCAATCCCATCCCTTTACATTCTTGCAACTTGCATGCTTTACTTTCCGCTGCTCATATACTCTTATCATGCTTGCTTGATATGTATTGTGAATGTTTAAAATTGTGCCAAAACTCCACTTCAACTTAAAGAAATTAAAAACTGCAACTTTTCTTGCTAAGAGACTATTCACCCCCCTCTAGACACCTCTTCTCGATCCTTTCAGTAGATCATAAAACGGACATAGAAATAAACATTCCGTTCACCAAAATTTCACCTACGGATGTCCAAAACATCGCCAAAGTTCACACAATGCACATAAACGATGGACAAGTTTAAACTACATTACTAAAAACTTGAAATTAAATGTGGATACGGCGAATCTTGACCACTTTCTCACCGACCCTTTGCCCTTCCGGCCAACGACGCAGTTGTAGGCGTCCACGGTTGGTGGTGTATCGTCCAAGTCATCGGAGGAGGCGTCGTGGTCGTCATCATCGCCGCACGAGGAGTCAAAGAGGATGATGAGCCCTTTGATCCGTCGGACGACCCTGTCCTGCCGCCGCTTGAGCTTCGCCACCCAAGCTGCCTCGGCCGCTGCCTCTGCCACCTCGCGCTCCGGAGCGCCTTGGCGCTCTTTCGACGGAGCCGCCGAGCGTTCATCATTGCCTTCGTAAGCGACCGACGGTAGACCCAAGAGAGGAGTCGCTTGTCCTCACAGGGCTCCACCGGCAGCCCACGGCTGGTGGTGTATCGTCCAAGTCTGAGGAGGAGGCGTCGTGGTCGTCGTAATCATCGCACAAGGAGTCAAAGAGAACGATGAGCCCTTTGAGCTGCCGGACGGCCATGTCCTGCCGCCACTTGA
>NC_041386.1:111270450-111389745 GCF_002162155.2 Triticum dicoccoides
AAGTGAGAAGCCACTCGTCCTCACGGGGCTCCACCGGCAGCCCGCGGCTGGTGGTGTATCGTCCAAGTCGTCGGAGGACGCGTCGTGGTCGTCATCATCGTCGCACAAGGATTCAAAGAGGACGATGAGCCCTTTGAGCCGTCGGACGACCCTGTCCTGCCGCCGCTTGAGCTTCGCCACCCGAGCTGCCTCAGCCGCTGCCTCAGCCACCTCGCGCTCCGGAGCACCTTGGCACTCTTTCGGCGGAGCCGCCGAGCGTTTGTCACCGCCTTCGTAAGGGATATGTGGTAGACCCAAGCGAGGAGCCGCTCGTCCTCACAGGGCTCCACTGGCAGCCCGTGGCGGCGGCGCACAAATTTCTCCGCCTCTTCCCTCTCCCTTGCTTGTAGCCTCTCACGGCGGGCGGCACGCGCCTCGATGCCGGCATGCGCGGCCGGGCCGGTGTGGCGGGCACTAGCACCCACCGTTCCCCTTGCGGAGCAGTGACCGTCGGGGACACATGATGACGTGAGAGCGGAGCGCGAGCCGGGAAGGGCTAACTCTAGTGTCCGTGTTGTGTGGGAGGGGCCAACTCTGGCATCCGCGCTGCGCCGACGAGGGAGAGGTGAGGCAACAGATCCGGAACTGCCACCCCCCCGCGTGTGTACACCTTGGACCTCTCAAGGGAAATGCCAAGGGTTGGCTCCTTGTTGACTGATACGTTTCCGTCGTATCTATAATTTTTGATTGTTCCATGCTAATATTATAAAACTTTCACATACTTTTCGCAACATTTCATATGATTTATTTGGACTAACCTATTGATCCAGTGCCCAGTGCTAGTTCCTGTTTTTTTGCATGTTTTCTGTTTCGCAGAAAATCCATATCAAACGGAGTCCAAACGCGATAAAAAATTACGGAGAATTATTTTGGAATATATGTGGTTTTTGGGACTTGGAATCAATGCAAACGGAGGCCCACAGTGACCAAGAGACACCAGGGCGCGCCCTAGGGGCCAGGTGCGCGGTGGTGGGTTGTGCCCACCTCTTACATTGGTTGGAGCTCTACTTCAGAAGCAAGGAAGCTTATATCTAAAAAAAATCGTGTTAAAATCTCAGTGCAATCGGAGTTACGGATCTCCGGGAATACAAGAAATGGTTTCGGTTAGATCTGGGGAACGTGAAACAGAAGGGAATAGAGAGACATATCCAATCTCGGAGGGGCTCCCGCCCCTCCGCCGCCATGGAGGCCATGGACCAGAGGGGGAACTCTCCTCCCATCTAGGGGGGAGGCCAAGGAATAAGAAGAAGGAGGGGGCTCTCTCCCCCTCTCTCCCAATGGCGCCGAAGTGCCGCCGGGGCAAGGATCATGACGGTGATCTACCTCAACAATCTTGCTACCGTCAACACCAACTTTCTCCCCCTTTATGCATTGGTGTAACACCCCTGCTCCCTGCTGTAATCTCTACTTAAACATGGTGCTCAACTCCATATATTATTTCCCAATGATCTATGGTTATCCTATGATGTTTGAGTAGATCCATTTTGTTCTATGGGTTAATCATGATCTTGGTTGGTATGATTGTATATTTTATTTATGGTGTTGTCCTACAGTGCCCTCCGTGTCACGCAAATGGAGGGGCCCTCGCTGTAGGGTGTTGCAATATGTTCATGGTTTTCTTATTGTCGGCGTTGCGGGGGTGACGGCAGCCTAAACGTGGATAGGTGGGTTATGGTGTATGGGAGTAAAGAGGACTTGATACTTAATGCTATGGTTGGGTTTCACGACCTTAATGATCTTTAGTAGTTGTGGATGCTTGCTAGGGGTCCAATCATAAGTGCATATGATCCAAGTAGAGAAAGTATGTTAGCTCGTGCCTCTCCCTCATGTAAAATTGCAAGAATGATTACCGGTACTTGTTATTGATTGCCTAGGGACAAATGAATTTCTTATTGACAAAAGCTATGCACTTTAATTATCTAGCAATTTACTCATAATTTTATTCTTTTAAAATAGTTTCATACTTGTTTTAGGTAAAACAAATGTTAAGTGTGCGTAGAGTTGTATCGGTGGTCGATAGAACTTGAGGGAATATTTGTTCTACCTTTAGCTCCTCGTTGGGTTCGACACTCTTATTAATCGAAGAAGGCTACAAACGATCCCCAATACTTGTGGGTTATCATTGACATCGAGGTCGGAGTCGGAGCGGCTGTTGGCACTGGACATGGTCGCCGGAGTCGTCTGAGTGGATTGAAATAGGAGAAATCGGAGTAGGGGGGAAGAACAGACAGAGCAAGAGCGGAGTGAACTAAGCTATATGTTGTAGGGTGGAACCCTAATTGATGATCTTTTCACACTTGGAGGGGGAATGGTTGAACAACAAGAACAACAAGATGAATCACTCAACAATCCCAAATCACACATCCACTAGAATAGCATACCTGAGATCCACAAGTATAAAATGAACAATCAAGGGAAAATAGCACAAAGGTAAGGTTCTTCCCACTCCAAAGGAGATGAGGTCTTGATGATCTAGAGAGATCATTCTCCCTTAGGAGGTCTTGATGATCTAGAGAGATTCTTCTCCCTTTGGAGGTCTTGATGATCCTATGATGGGGATCCTCCTCCCTTGAGAGGTCTTGATCCCCAAGAGGGAGGTACAAGGAAGAAATCTCTCTCTAGTAGTCTCAAATACTCTGCTAACCCTAACAAATGACCTAGGTACATAATATATAGGTGGACAGAGGTGAGAGACGAGTGGAAGGGCAAAATAGGAAGTCTTCAGAGAGCTCCTTGTGTAGCCCGTGCGCACGGGTTAAGTAGACCCCGTCAGCACGGTACATGCCCGTGTTCATGGGGTTCTCGGGTGCTTCACCTTAGGGGCCTATGGGCACGGTGTTGGAGATATGCCTTAGAGGCGATCATGTGATGATGATATTACCCTATGTATTCATGAGTCTTTTGTATTGTCCTTGAACATCATAAATGATATGTGTCAATTAGTATGCGACTTGTTTGTGGAACAATGTATTGTATGATGATCGTTCTAATGGTCCCTAGTTGATAAGGTTATGCGAACACATATCCTTGACTAGTATATGACTCGATTAATGACTATGTTTCAAAAGGTATGTGCATGGAGATGCTAAACCGATAGTATGGACACGGGGATGGAGATCACCGAGTTGAACATACCCACTTTGAGACGCAGTGAGATATTGTCATCTGTTAGTCTCAAGTATAATGTATATGCCATGTCCTAGACTTGAGGCCCTCGCATGTTCTCGGGACAAGGATTGACTCACTTAGGGTATATCAAACGCTACTCTGTAATTGGGTAGTTATAAAGCTAGCTTTTGGGTGAGTCATGAGACATGCCGCGTGATAACCCACAAGTATAGGGGATTGCAACAATTTTCGAGGGTAGAGTATTCAACCCAAATTTGTTGATTCGACACAAGGGGAGCCAAAGAATATTCATGAGTATTAGGAGTTGAGTTGTCAATTCAACCACACCTGAAAGACTTAATATCGGCAGCAAAGTATTTAGTAGCAAAGTAATATGGAAGTAACGGTAACAATGGAAAAAGTAACAACAGTAGTTTTGTAGTGATTGTAACAGCAGTAGCAACGAAAGTAACTTAGCAAGATCAATATGTGAAAAGCTCGTAGGCATTGGATTGGCAATGATAATTGTGTTGGACGATATTCATCATGTAGCAGTTATAACCTAGGGTGACACAAAACTAGCTCCAATTCATAAATGTAATGTAGGAATGTATTCCGTATATAGTCATATGTGCTTAAACTTGCATGACATCTTTTGTCCTACCCTCCCGTGGCAGCGGGGTCCTAATGGAAACTAAGGGATACTAAGGCCTCCTTTTAATAGAGAACCAGAACAAAGCATTAGCACTTGGTGAATACATGAACTCCTCAAACTACGGCAATCACCAGCAAGAATCCCAATTATTACCACCCTGGGGTATGCGGATCATAACTCGTAATAGGTGTCTACAACTTGCAAGATAGGATCAAGAACACAAATATATTCATGAAAACATAATAGGTTCAGATCTGAAATCATGGAACTCGGGCCCTAGTGACAAGCATTAAGCATAGCAAAGTCATAGCAACATCAATCTCAGAACATACTGGATGCTAGGGACCAAATCCTAACAAAACTAACTCGATTACATGATAAATCTCATCCAACCCATCACCGTCCAGCAAGCCAACGATGGAATTACTCACGCACGACGGTGAGCATCATGAAATTGGTGATGGAGGAAGGTTGGTGATGATGATGGCGATGAATCCCCCTCTCCGGAGCCCGAACGGACTCCAGATCAGCCCCCCGATGAAGAACGGGAGGCAGCAGCTGCTCCGTATCATAAAACGCGATGAATCCTTCTCTCCGATTTTTTCTCCCTGAATAGGGTTATACAGAGTTGGAGTTAGGGTCATAGGAGGTCTAGGGGGCCCACAAGCCCTCTTGGTGCGCCCCGGGGGGCACCCCCAGGCTTGTGGCATCTGGGTGGACCCCCTCTTGTTAATTCTTGTGCCTGTATTTTTTATATATTCTACAAAAATTCTTCGTAAATTTTCAGGTCAATCCGAGAAATTTTATTTCTGCACAAAAATAACACCATAGCAATTCTGCTAAAAACAACGTCAATCTGGGTTAGTTTCATTCAAATCATGCAAGAGTCCAAAACAAGGGCAAAAGAGTTTGGAAAAGTAGATACGATGGAGACATATCAACTCCCCCAAGCTTAACCCATTTCTTGTCCTCAAGCAATTCAGTTGACAAACTGAAAGTGACAAAGAAAAACTTGTACAAACTCTGTTTGATCTTGTTGTTGCAAATATGTCTAGCCAATATTCAAGTTTTCAGCAAAGATTATGAACTAACCATATTGACAATAACATTTAGGTCTCACATTTACTCATATCAATGGCACAATCAACTAGCGAGCAATAATAACAAATCTCGGATGGCAACACTTTCTTCAAAACAGTCATGATATAATATGACAAAATGGTATCTCACTAGCCCTTTTTGAGACAGCAAAACATAAATGCAGAGCACCCTAGAAGATCAAGGACTGACTAGACATTATAATTCATGGCAAAAGAGATCCAGTCACACTCATACTCAAAACCAATTAAAAGCAAAGCATATAAATGACAGTGGTGCTCTCCAGCTGGTGCTTTTCATAAGAAGATGATGACTCAACAATAAAAGTAAATAGATAGGCCCTTCATAGAGGGGAGCATAAATTTGCAGAGGTGCCAGAGCTCGAGCTTTTTAAAACAGAGATGAATGTAATTTTGAGTGGTATGCTTTCATTGTCAACATAACAACCAAGAGATCTCACTGTCTTCCATGCTAGATACATTATAGGCAGTTTCCAAACAGAATGGTAAAGTTTTTACTCCCCCTCCACCAACAATCACACTCCACGGCTAGCCGAATCCACGGGTACCGTCCATACAAACAACAGTCCTGGGCGAGTTTTGTTTGGTTATTATATTTTGATTCGATTTAGAGCATGCAACTGGGCATCCCGAATACAAGCCACTTTCTCGTGAATGACAAGTGAATAAACACTCATTGTGAGAATAACCCACCTAGCATGGAAGATACTGACATCCCCTAGTCACTACATGAGCGATTCAGGCATACAAAAAAGATTATTATTTGAAGGTTTAGAGTTTGGCACATGCAAATTTACTTGGAACGGTAGGTAAATACCGCATATAGGTAGGTATGGTGGACTCGTATGGAACAACTTTGGGTTTAAGGAAGTGGATGCACAAGCAGTATTCCCGCTTAGTACAAGTGAAAGCTAGCAAATAGATTAAGGAGTGACCAACTAGAGAGCGACAATGGTCATAAACATGCATTGAGGTTAAACCAACATTGAGTGCAAGCATGAGTAGGGTATAAATCACCATGAACACAAATATCATGGAGGCTATGTTGTTTTTGTTTCAACTACGTGCGTGAACATGTGCCAAGTCAAGCCACTTGAATCATTCAAAGGAGGATACCATCCTATCATACTACATCATAACCATTTTAAAAGCATGTTAGCACACAAGATAAACCATTACCCACTCCTAGATAATTAAGCATGGAATGAGTAACTATAATCTCTAATTGTCATTGCAAACATGTCTCATTCATAATGGGCCAAATCAAGAACGATGAGCTAATCGTATTTACAAAAACAAAATAGGTCGAGTTCATACCAGCTTTTCTTCATCTCAATCATTTCATCATATATCATCATTATTGCCTTTCACTTGCATGACTGAACGGTGTGGATAATAATAAGAGTGCACGTACATTGGACTAAGCTGGAATCTACAACATTTATTCAAAGGAGAAGAGAAGGTAATATGGGCTCTTTGTTAGATCAACAATAATGCATATGAGAGCCACTCAACATTTTCATCATGGTCTTCTCCCTTCGACCCCCAAAGAAAAGAAAAGAATTTCACAGAAATACACTGAAATATTTTTTGAGTTTTTGTTTTTCTAAAGAACGTAAAACGAAAACGAGAAAAATAATTTACACGGGAAAGCTCCCAACAAGCAAAAGAAGAATGAGAAATGATTTACATCTATGCCCCTAATTTGCGCCCACTCTCAGATTTACCCCTAATTTCAAAGCCCGCTCAAATTTGCCCCTGCGCCGTTAGGTGCAATTACAGAAATACCCTTCTGTGCCGTTACTGTCCGGTCAAAGCAGGTCAAACCCGGTCAAAGGGCTTTGACCATCCTGAAAAAATAGTAAAAAAATTCTAAAAAATCTGAAAATTTGTGGGATCAAAGATTTTTTGTTGTGTTTGGACATTGAAGGGGCTTGTGGAGAAAAAAAACAAAATTTGGCTCAGGAAAAATGACTATTTTATTTTTTTCTTGCTAGAGCTACTCGCATGTCATCTGATCACAAAAACTTGCAAGCACCTTGTGCAGCCAAGCCACTTTGATGCCAAAAAATTTCATATTTTTTTATTTTTTCTGCTATTTTATTTCAAATTTATTGTTCACAAGCATGCAGATTAACTGTTTTTCCTCGCCACGAGCTCCTGAAATGTCCAAATAGCACGAAAATTTGCACACACCTTGGGCACATGAGTATGTTCGATCTCACAAAATTTTAGATTTTTTTGCTATTTTTTTCAGGACGGTCAAAGCTGTTTGACCGGACGGTAACGGCGCAAAAGGGCATTTCTATAAGGGCACTTAACGGCGGAGGGGCAAATTTGAGCAGGCTTTCGAATTAGGGGTATATCTGATTAGGTGGTTCGAGTTTGGGACAGAAATGCAAATGGCCCTTTCTTTTAATATTACAACTAAATAATCTAAAAAGATAAACTAGAAAGAAGTGAGAACTATTTTTTTGGATTTTATCAAAGTTTTCAAACACACAACAAGAAAGCAAGAAAAATAAACTAACATGGATAATACAATAAAAAAGTATGAGCACCGACAACTAGAATGAATGTGTGAACATGAATATAATGTCGGTGAGAAATATGTACTCCCCCGAGCTTAGGCTTTTGGCCTAAGTTGGTCTAGGGCCACAGCTTGAAATAACCCTCTCCTCGATACTCCAGAGGGTCATGAGGGATCCACTGGTTGGAGAGCTCCTATGGCTCCCACTAATAAACAAGCTCCTGATACGAATCAGGAACTGGTGCTGGCTCAGGTGCTGGGGGTTGTGAAAGACCCCAAAATATGTAGATGTCCTCGGGCATAATAGTGTACTTGCCTAAATAAATATCGAACAAAGAAGGTGCAGGCAGAGCAATAGTCTCACAAGTACCCTGACTAAATACTAGGTTGTAGAGGAGTCGTTTGTCATCGTCTTTCTTAATAAAATCGTGTGCTACCATACTAGCATAGTTTAAATATCTAGTGGGTAACAACATCTCCTCCTCCTCGTCAAGCCTAATGGGTATCTCAAAATGTCTAGCAAGGCGGGAGGCATAGATACCTCCAAAGATAGGGCCCTTCGAGCAGTTTGTGTTTAACTGCCGAGCAACAATAGCGCCCAAACTAAATTTTTTATTACAATATAAAGCATGGTGTAAAATAGCAAGGTCAGGGGCACTAAGGCCTCCACTCTCCCCACGACCAATCAAACATCTCCCAGCAAATAATGAGTAATAGCGTAAAACAGGAAAAATGCAAGCTAGCCACTCTCGCTTCCGACACCCCTCTCTTTTCCCCCATAGTAGTTTCAGCAATAAAGTCCTCCATGTATCTAGGACGTGGTTCACTCACGCTACCCTCATAAGGTAATTTGCAAACATCGCAAAAATCATAAAGTGTCATTCGCTTAGGCACATCATACAAGTGAAATTCTACCATGGGAGGATCCTTCCTAGAATGAAAGTGAAAATTTTGCATGAAGGTATTAGTGAGAAGGAGATACTTGTTACACTTATCTTGGAGGAAGGCGGTGATGCCGGCATTCTCCGCCAAATAATAGAAATCATCATAAACTCCGGCCTCCCTCAAGAACACATCACTTGTCCATTCACATGGTCGAACCTCCGCAGCGCGAGAAAGGATGTGCTTGGGCTTATTCCTCTCCTCATTCTCATTTCCCTTTGAATTCCGGCTTGAAGAACCCCTTAACCACCTCCTCATGGTTTTTCTTTCCTCTGAAATTTTCTGAAATTTTTAGTGACTTGAAATAAAAGTGAACAAAACTCAACAAGATTGATAGTAACTACTCCCACAAGTGTCTAGAGGCTATATCATGCAACAAAACTACCTTGGACCATATAAATTTGACATGCAAGCTCAAGAACAGGGTCACCATAGCAGAAAAAATTTGCAATATATAAAGCGCTAGAACAAAAACTAATTGGACCATTGGAGGAGTCACATACCAATGAACAATCCCCGGAAACAGTTTCGGAAACAAAGCTCCGAGCAAGGATATCGAAAATGGTAGCAAAATGAGCTAGAACACGGGTTTGAGCAATGGTGGGATTTTTCTGGAGGAAGACGAAGTGATTGGGTGCTGGTATAAGTGAGGGGGACCCACATGGGACCCATAAGCCCTGTAGGCGCGCCTAGGGGGTGGGCGCGCCCTATGGGCTTTTGGCCCACTGGTGCACCCCCCTGATGTGTTTTCAGTGCCAAAAATTCTTAAACATTTCAGAAAAAATCATAGTAATTTTTCTAGGCTTTGGAGAAATTTTATTTTCTGGTCATTTTTATTGCACGGATAATACAGAAAACAAAAAAATAATAGTATTTTTTCTTGATTTATTCTAAATAACAGAAAGTAAAAAGTAGAACTACTGCAGGATGCTCCTAATGCGACACTACGATTAGAGACCCTTCGACGAAACTTTCTGCGATGCAATAATTACAAACGATGGTGTAAAAAAATCATCAAAAAGTGTAAAACATTTGCGACGGAGGATGCATCAAACACGGTTCAGATTTTAGTTGCGTGTGCGATGCAGGGCATACGGTTCAGTTCAATTAACCTTTTACGATGAGGAGGAACAAAAGAAACGAGCAGCCAGATGAAGGTGTGTGCGATATACATCATACGGTTCACTCGGATGAACTGTTTGTGATTAGGAAAAACAAAAGAAATGGTCAGCAGATCAAGGTGTGTGCGATATACGACATGCGGTTCACTCGGATGAATTGTTTGCGTTGAGACAAGAGAACAGAAATGGTTCAATATAACAAGATGTGTGTGATGCACAGAAAATAAGTCTGTAATTAGAAATGTGTGCGAAGACCGATAATAACACAGACGATTGCTTGTAATAAGACGTATGTGATATGCTTTGTCTACACAACATCTATTGGTCATTGGGGGACGGGCGGTCATCCGGATACGCCATAAGGATGCGAAAAGGCCTATATTAGCAAGGACTAGCTGTTCCACCAGTAGCTCATGTAAGAGAACTCTCAAGTTAAGTGTGCTCAGGATGGAGCAGTCATCGAATGGGTGATTGGATGGGAAGTTGTGTTGATGTTAAATTAACTGATAGGACGGGTCGTATTTGTCAAATTAAATGACTGATACGACCCATCCCATGAGTTAATTTAACCTCGAGATCCTTGTTTTTTAACACATGTTAAAGAAGGTCTACCGTATTACTTTTTGACAATGTGCGATACGTGGCATACAATTGATCCATCCGACCTATTTGTGATGGAATAAGCCGTGTGTGTTGTGTGCAAATGCTTGCTAGTATTCAACCGTTTGCGATTGAAGAATTCATCACCGACGGGTTCCCTAGTATGGTTCGTGTTCATCTGATCACCATCTACTTCTTGTGCTAGCTCCATTAATTGATGACATTTTATGAACACGCCACCGTTTCCCGCCATTTCCTCACCTGTTTCCCGCCACCCAGTGAAATTGCGCATAAACCTAGGTGGCGCGCGATGCACGGAGGCAACAAGCGCATCCTGTAGCACATCCACCTTTTCCAAGCATCCAACCCACCAAAGCGCCGCCTCGGCCATCAACCTCGTCGACAAGGAAAACGAGCAGGCGCCACGGCCTGTCGAGGCCGAGGTGCTCCCTAGCAATGCGATGGATGACGTCGTGATGCGCGTCATCGCCAGGGTTGAGCAGACCTTTGGCGCATGGCGCTTGAGCGCCGCGGATCAAGATAGGCATGTCAGCGCCGACAGGCTGCAGCTCGCTGCTCAACATGATCGATGGCACGCCGCAGAGCAAGCTAGGTGCATCCGCGCCGATAGGCTGCGGCTCACCGCACGGCAAGACCGTTGGAGCATCACAGAGCGAGAGGCGCGGCGCGCCGCACAGCAAGAGCGGATCCATCGGCGCTTGCCTGCTGTCGACACGACATTGTAGCTGGGTACATGTCCCGACAGTACCCTCATTCCTCGCCAGGAGTAGGCAGAGGCCCTCAGCGCTGTACTTGCACCAGAGGTCGGCCGCGTCGTACTTGCACCAGACGCCCGTCGCACCGTTCGCCTTGTCCGTGACCCGCTGGATGCTAACAAGCTAGTCCGTAGGCTCGACCGCCTCCTTGGCCCAAGTGTCCACCTGGGCGAAGTAGAGGAACATGGCCGTCGCATCCTCGAGCTGGTGATCTCCGATGAAATAGCCAACTTGTAGCTCGAGATCGCGCTCCAGATGTACCGCAAGCATGTCGACCACTTGGACGAACGCATGCGCGTGTTCAGGCAGAGCCTAGAGCTACCGTGGGCAAGGGCTGCTGGTCATGGTCTCATGGATGCGTTTTATTTTGTTGAGTCATTTCGACGTGGATAGTTATGTATTCACAGCAATCGTAGTATCGCTCTGTTTATTCCTCTGTTTCAATCTGTGTACTCTATTTTATGTTCTTATATGTTCTGTTTCAATGTGTGTATATACGATTTCCATTCTGTATATGTGGATGATAACAACTAGATTCAAATTAGTATATAAAAACAAATAGAAAATGGAATTCATAATATATATATATATATATTAATTGTTCATTAGTTCATCACATAATATATATATATATATATATATATATATATATATATATATATATAAATAATATCATCACATATACGTGATGATACTTAACTACTAGGTACAATGCATAAAATTGAAAACGAACAATACTAAAACTAATAATCCCTCCTGGGGGCAGTATTCCGGCAGCACCTCGCCAGCAGCTAGCTGGTGCGCGGCGTCTTCCCAGTGCGGAGGCAGTACTCCGCCTCCTCCGCCTCGCAGCACTAGACGAACTGATCTGCCTCTTGCCGGCGGACGGGCGCGAACGATCTTGCCATTTTGTTGGGCGTCCACCGGAGCTCCTCGTCGGTGGCACACTGGAGCTTATCGGCCCACCTCCATGCAGCGATGAGGCGCCCAACGCCTATGACCTTCCTCGTGAAGTACCCGCCTTTGTACACCTCCTTGGCACGACGACGCGCCCTCCCCCAAAGCTTCGCCGCCTCCTTTTTCCAGGCGGCATCACGGGCTTCACAGGCCGCCTGGTACCTGGCTTCCTCCTCCGCCATCTCCTTCTTGAATGCCACTTATCTGGCTTTCTCAGCCGACGGCAGCGACTTCCATAGACAAAGATTGTACTGGCCCCAAAACCAATCAAAGTTGGGGGTCCGACGCAACCTCGTCCGGCGGTGCGTAGGGGTCCTCGTCGCCGCTATTCGAGTGAGCGTCCTTGGGGGCGAAGACTCCTCGTCGGTGCGTGGGCAGACCGGCGGCGCCATGGCAGAGATTTGAGAGAGAGAGGGCGAGCGAGGGGAAGATGTAGATGAGAATGTAGGCAGGACGACGTGAGCAAGTTAGTATTTATTGGCGGCCGAAATCTAGATTGACGGGGATAGTACACACGCCGGTAACTGGAATTTACGAGTAGTGTAGTTTGAATTACACACGATTCCCGCAGAAAAATCCATGTGTGAACATAATAGTTGACGGTTTCCAATACAGAACCGTGTCTGATTAATGATCCCCACCACACACCTACCAAACCTTGAGCCGCGAGATAGAGTGCCAATCATGTGGGGGCTGGTTGTATTGCTAGATCTTTACATTTTCTTTTTTGAACACCAAATATTTACATCGTCTGATGATTTTTTAACTTGCACACAAGTACACAAAAATATGATTTTCAAACTGTTATGGATAGGCATTGCATGTAGATGTAGTTCAAATTTGAATTACGGTCATTAAATGGCTAGAAAATCACTTAAGTGTCTTTAAAAGGTCAAATGACCCCTAAAATTTTCCAATGACAGTTGTAGTAGTGCAAGTTAAACGTAGAAAAAAATTGTAGGTCGTAAGAGGAAGCTATCTCCCGTTCATCATCAAACATGCATTGTTTCCTCTCGGAACCACCTGTCTTCTAGTGAGTTGCTCCGGTTTGTGAGGGGTGTGTGTCCAAACTTTCGTCAAACATGCCAATTTTTTCACCACATCATCTTGGTGGCATGATATTACATCAAGAAAGGTTTCATGTGTTTCTGATTTTTTTAATTTTTTGAAATTAAAATGCCATGTCACTCCATGCATACATATGCATGTGTCCATGACGTGAGAAAAATATGTTTGAAAATTCCTTCTAATTTACTGGACATGGAATTAACTCGCACACAAGTACACAAATATGATTTTTCAAACCGTTATGGTTAGGTGTTGCATGTAGATGTAGTTCAAATTTGAATTACGGTCATTAAATGGCTAGAAAATCACTTAAATGTATTTAAAAGGTCAAATGACCCCTAGAATTTTCCAAAATTTCACACTACAGTTGTAGTAGTGCACGTTAGACGTAGAAATTTTTTTAAAGGCCGTAAGAGGAAGCTATCTCCCATTCGTCATCAAACATGCATTGTTCACTCTCGGAACCACGAGCCTTCTAGTGACTTACTCCGGTTTGTGAGGGGTGTGTGTCCAAACTTTCGTTAAACATGCCAATTTTTTTACCACATCATCTTGATGGCATGACATTACATCAACCAAGATTTCATGCGTTTCTGATTTTTTTTAATTTTTTGGAATTAAAATGCCATGTCACTCCATGCATACATATGCACGTGTCCATGTCGTGAGACAAATATGTTTGAAAATTCCTTCTAATTTGCTGCACATGGAATTAACTCACACACAAGTACACAAATATGATTTTTCAAACCGTTATGGTTAGCCGTTGCATGTAGATGTAGTTCAAATTTGAATTACGGTCATTAAATGGCTAGAAAATCACTTAAATGTCTTAAAAGGTCAAATGACCCCTAGAATTTTCCAAAATTTCACATTACAGTTGTACTAGTGCATGTTAAACATAGAAAAAATTGAAGACTGTAAGAGGAAGCTATCTCCCGTTCGTCATGAAACATGCATTGTTCCCTCTCGAAACCACGAGCCTTCTAGTGGGTTGCTCCGGTTTGTGAGGGGTGTGTGTCCAAACTTTCGTCAAACATGCCAAATTTTTTACAACATCATCTTGGTGGCATGACATTACATCAATCAAGGTTTCATGTGTTTTTGATATTATTTTTAATTTTTTGGAATTGAAATTCCATGTCACTCCATGCTCAATTGTGTCATAGCCGTTAGACCAATATGTTTGAAAATTCCTTCCAATTTACTACACATGGGATTAAATCGCACACAAGTACACAAAATATGAGTTTTCAAACAGTTATGGTTAGTTGTTGCATGTACGTGTTGTTCAAATTTCAATTACGGTCATTAAATGTCTAGAAAATCACTTAAATGTCTTAAAAGGTCAAATGACCACTGAAATTTTCCAAAATTTGACATGAGAGTTGTATTAGTACTACAAAATTTCTCGTACATTTAAAACACCATCCATTGCCACTTCACTCCAAATTTGTCTTTCACAGCTAATAAAAAACATTTACGACATCACACACAGTTGTTTTCAAGGAACTGTTTGCGATGAAAATATCTGGGTCTATTTAAGTCTCCATCCTTAAGCTTTGCCGGCTCGTCTGCTCCTTTGCCGGCAGCCCCAGAATCCCCAAATCTCGATCCCCATTCCTGCACCCCCTTCTTGCAAAGATGATGCCGTGGAAACGCTTTGTGAAGGCCCATACGATGGTCGCGTCCCCCCCCCCGCCCCCCGCGCGTCGCCGCCTACACCGAGAGCACGGACGCCTACGCCGAGAGTGCCACCACATCTGCATTGAGCGTGGCCGGTTCCATCGAGAGGGCATCTGTGGCAGCCGAGACGGCTGCAGCTGCTGCTGCGACGGCGGCTGCAAATGACAAGAGCGCTCGAGCTGCCGTCCGTGCCGCCGATATTGCCCTGGCCCGGGTTGAGGCCATCCATGCCAAGATCGAGGATGCACACGCCAAGATATTCCAGGCCACCTCAGACTCCAGCATGCAACCCACGTCCGAAAAGGCGGTGGTGGCCATGGTGCACCTGCTTCCTCATGAGGTCGTCAAGCGGGAGCTGGAGATGCAGGAGGCGGCGGAGATCGAGGAGCGCCGGGAGGAGGAGTTGCGCGTGGCCGAGGTCGAGGTAGAGAAGAGTTCGTCTATCGAGGAATCGGTGGTGGAGTACCAACGCGAGCTCTGGCGCAGCCACTACTAGGAGTACTACAACCTTGAGGGTGGCGCCGAGGACGAGGACAAGGACGCGGTCGACTTCAGCAGGGGGGACGCAGAGTCCCCCAACGGCGGCATGTCGCCAGGACAAGTCATCGACGTCTCATCTCACACCGGCGATGCATAGGCCGGCGCAGCGGCAGATTTGTTAAAATTATGCGTACTTAGGCTTTGCTTTTAATGTTGGTATTTTGTTAGAGCAATGTTTAGGTTAACTTGTCAGATTTTGGGTTCCGGCAGACCCTTAAGGTTCGAACTCTGGGGTGCGCACGAAGATCTTTCCCCTACCGACTCGCGCTTCTATGGCTCGCAAGAAATCTAGGCTAAAAAGAAGAACACACAAGGGACACGAGGTTTATACTGGTTCGGGCCACCGATGTGGTTTAATACCCTACTCCAGTGTGTGGTGTAGTGGATTGCCTCAGGGGCTGATGATGAACAATATAGGGGAAGAACGGCCTCGCGAGAGGTGTTCTTGAGCTGGTGCAGTGTGTTCTACTTGGTCCGGACCTTTCTCTCTTTCTTTCTCTTCTCTCTTTCTTTCTCTCTGGACCTCTCTCTTCTTCTTTTTCCTCCCCCTTGGACCTCTCTCTTCTTTTCTTTTTTCCTCCTCCTCTTTTTTGGGCCTCTCCTTCTGGGGGCTAGTCCTATTTATAGAGGCCCTGGTCCTCTTCGCAAAAAATGAGCGGGAAGGGCGCCAACAATTTGCCATTTTGAAGGGGAACATCTAGTACAAGTTATCCTGACCAAAGGTGGTCTTCGGCTGCCAAAAGCACTGGTGATGACGCTGTCTTGGGCTCCACGGTGACCTTCGTCCTGCCGCTCTGCTGGTCTTGGTCTCGTTGCACCGGAATGGTAACCTTTGCCCGATGCCTTGGACTGTGCTTGTTCCCTTTGCACCGAAGGGGAAACAAGGACACTGTGCAGGCCGGCAACCGCCTAATCTCGATCGTCATGGCTTGTGTCACGGGCTCCTCGCGAGGCACCCCTGCCTTGATCTCTCCGCCTCCTCGCGAGCCTGCTTGATGAGGCTGCTCCTGAGGAAGCCTCCTGTCGTCCGCCCCGCAAGGCTTGGCCCCTTGCAAGGGTCTTGAGCTTGAGCTGATGAGGCTGGGCCGCACTGGTCCCCCACTCGAGCCACGCCGCAGGCAGGCAAGTCTGGGGACCCCCATTCCTAGAACACCGATAGTAGCCCCCGGGTCCAAGGCGCGCCCGGGCTTGGCTTAGCAGAGAAGCTAAGGGGAAAGCACGAAGCGTCGCGGGCCCCAATAGCCAGCGGCCTTGGGCGCCGCGTGGCGATTGATTGGACGTGGGCGTCTGCGCTTCCCCACGACGCCTTGTTACACCCCCGGCTAAGCAGACCCGTAGTTGCACACAGTTGTTCCCTTTTTCGCTGCTCGCTCGCCTCCTACCATTCCTTCTTCTTAGAGCTCCAACCTCCGCCGCCAATACAGCTCGAGCTCTTCCCTCTTTCCATCGCCATGGCGCCAACAAAGTAAGGAAAGGGGAAGAAGCCCGCGCCTTCGCTCCACTCATCTCCGATGGCGGCCCCCGACGTTGATCGGTCGATCATACTCAATCCAGAAGCCCTGAACAAGGTCCGCTCTGCCCTTTCCACTATCTTCAATGAGTGCGGCAGGACCACACTCTGGCCTGCATTCCATGCCTCCCTGGATAGGATCGTCACGGAGGTCCGATTCTTCGCCGATGCCCTATGGGCGGGTCTGGTTCCCCCCTTTTCCGCTTTCTTCAATGCGGTGCTCTCCCATTATCGGATCCGCATGATGCACCTCGGGCATGAGTCCATCACCCTTCTGGCTGTCTTTGCTTTTGTTTGCGAGGCAATGGTAGGCATTCCTCCTTCCGTTGCCCTATTGCGCCACTTCTTTTCCTTGCGCTTGAGCGACCCCACTCAGTGCTCAGGGTGCGTGGGCTTCTTCGCCGTGCCAGAGACGGCCGCTTCAGGGATCGACTTCGGCCTTCCTCCTTCTGAGGCCAGGTTCAGAGAGCGGAGGCTGTATGTGGATGTTGGAGTGCCCAACCCTCTGCTCTCGCACCCGACCTCGCCTGCTGTTCCCCACTTGGGCTGGGACCATGAGATGCTCATGAGCCCTCGGCTCGCCTTCGTCTGGCGCCGCTTCCAGAGTTTGAGGGAGCTCAATGTGACTGCGCCCAAGGTGGTGAAGGAGTTCCTCCAATGCCGCATTGCTCCTCTCCAGCGCCACTCTCGCCGGATGTGGGACTTTGCGGGGCATAGAGATCGCATGCGACTTCAGGAGGAGGACTTGGCGCCTGAAGTGTCGCGGACGGTGCTCAGGGTCTTGACTGGCGATCCTTCCCCAAGAAGCCTTCGGCATGATGGTGCCCTTTTGAGTCTTTGCTCTGGCAGGGCCGATTTTGTGAGGCAGATGCCCAGCTTCGACGAGTGGGGGCTGTGCCCGGCTGGCTTCACGGGGCCCTGCAAGAACCCAACCACCGTGGTTGCTCCCCCTGTCGTCCACAGTGGTCCTTCCTCAGGCGATAGAGCGGGGAGACGAGAATCGGCGGGAGTTGAGGCGACTGATGTCGAGGTGCCGATGCCGCGAGAAGCCCTGAAGGCGGCAACTCCCGAGGCCCGCCCTGGAGCGGCGGCTGGCGCGGAGTTGCGGCCCTCGGCTCTTGAAGCTGGGGCTCCCGAGGCCCCGGCCATTCCTTGCGAGGCGTTGCCTGATGGCGTCACCAGGCCGGCTCCTTCGGCGCTGATCTTCTTGATGCTTCTTCCGCAAGAGGAAGGAGGCCTTGGGTGGCGACGACCGCCCTTGCCGCTTATTGAAGCGCAGGAAGTACTTCGCCATGGACGAGTAAGTCCTCTTCTTTCTCTGCTCATTTACTTTACTATCCCTGTGGCTGATTGTGGCCTTTCATGCCCCGTCCTACCAAATTCGCCGAGTCGGCCCAGGAGCCAGCCCCCAAAGCTTCGCCTTCTCCGCTGGCTCTAGGCGCGCCGAGCTTGAGCGGTACCCCCGCTGCTGGACCGGTTGGTGGAGTGGTGTGTTCCACCGGGCACCTTGAGCCTACGCACCCGCTGTCCTTCTGTCATGAGTCCCCTTGGGGCACATCTGGCTTGCCCGTGTTCCTCCTCTAATCATAGAGGGTGAATGGTTGGAGTCTGCCTTCAGCTCCTCCTCCGTGGGTGGACCGACACCCGGCTGGATTCCCAGAGGGGTCCATTTGGCGATGGCTAGGGCGCCAGCCCCCAGCCCCGCGCCGGGAGGGGGCATGTCGCCTCGGGGCCTTCCGCATACTCTTGTGGAAGAGGGTGATGCAGAAGACGTGCTCAGGCGCGCTCGGGAGCGTCGCACCCTTCGCCAAGAGTTCCTCCAGGGGGCGGAGGATGCGGTGAGCTGGATCGGGGCAGAGCTTGCTGGCGAGGATATGCGCCTCAAGGCCGAAGGTTTTCGCCTTGCTGAGGAGAGGTGCAAACTGAAGGTAGCCATCGGCCTAGCGCGTCACCAACGTGATCTTGACAACGCGAAGGCTGAAGCGTCGCTGGTGGCTTCGTGAGAGGCCTGCTCCCAAGCCGTCGAGGAGGCTCGGGAAGCAGACCGTCGGCGCTGAAATGCAGATGAGCGCGCATGGGAGCTCCAAGCCTGGAGCAACTCCCTGGAGCAGCAAGTGGAACTGCGGCAGGCGGCCCTTGAGTCGCTGAAGGGGGCCTCCGTCGACCAGGCGGAGCTATTGAAGTGCGAGGAGGCGCTGACGCTGGAGGCCGCCGAGTGCAACCTTGACCTTGAGCGGTTGGAGACGAGGGAGCGCCTGGTGGCCTAGGCGGAGGATGACGTTGCTGCGCGGGAAGTCCGGGCCCAGGAAGAGGTCGACCGCCACGTGGCGGAAGCTCGCTCGGCCTTCGAGCGCGAATATGAAGTGAGGTTGGGGCTGATCAGGGCCGAGGCTGAGGGTAGGACTGTGGCCCTCAGGGCCAAACTGGCTGAAGTGATGCGGCGTGCAGACTCATCCGCAGCCGCCCTTGGCACAGCGCAGGCGGAGCTGGCCTCTTCCCGGGCTAAGCTGCTTCTTCTCCAACAGAGGGTTGATGATGCCGAGGCCGTCGCGCAGCGGAATGAGGACGAGATCCGTCGGCGCCGGGTTCTGGAACACATGCATGCCCCATGCTTCGTACGCTCAGGGAGAGGGCCAACATAGCTTTGGGCAACATTTGCGAGGCTGGCGCTAAGGAGCCGCATGAGGCCAGCTACGCTAGCAACCTCCAGTTTTCACTGACGTGGTGACACTTCTGGAGAATCGCTCCGAGAGGTCCCATTGGCTTGTCGAAGAGAGGAGCCGGCCTTGCTCGGGCGTGCCTTCTCCCGTGTCTTCAGCTATCTGCAGGACAGGGACCCCCACTTCAACTTCGACACTGCCATTGCACCCATGCCCATAGCCGTCCAGGGCAACCTGGCGCAATGGGTGGAGGACAACGTGGACGCCCTTGTCAGGGCCTTTGCGTCTGATGATGACGGCGTGATCGTGGCCGCCGATGAAGGCGGCGTTGTGGACGAGCCTGGCGCTGTCGGAGGTGTTGGCGGTGGCGGCGACGATGTCAGCGACGCCAGTGATGCCTCCGGGGGTGCCCCAGAAGATGCGGTGAGTGATATGTCCGACTGATCGTATGTCGCTGCTGTTTACCATGCACGAAGAAGGTTCGGGCTCGACCCTGAAGAATGTAAGAGCATTTTGGGAGGGGAGGCCCCTCATGTAAAGGTTTGCGATCAGTATCCTGGTAAACATAATGTTGCGTGTGAGCTTAGCTGCTAGCCCGGTGATGGGTCAGTCAACTTGTTTTCCTTTCGACTCCAATGAGTTCCGAGCGGGCCTGCGGGGGCCACCGCGCCTCGGGTGTCTTCTGATTATCCTGTTGATCCTGCGATGATAACCTCCGGAGAGGGTACGGTGACAGCGGTCCCGTCTGTAGTCGTGCCTGGCCCGGCCCGGCTCGCGAGGGGCTCGCGAGGGGGGGCAGCCGACGCTAACTTTGGACGCAAAGCCGAAATCAGAACACGAGAGATTGATCGAACGAGAATAAACACCCCTTCCCCAAACACACGCAAGTCTCGAGCTCAAATCCAACTTAAATCCAAACCGAAGAAACTCGTCAACAAGGAAGAAGCGAAAAGCAAAAGGCCGTGTCCGGCACCTAGTCTAGTCTTCGACGTCTTCTCACCAGCGCGGAGCTAAGTGCTGCCACTGGGCGTGGGCGGGAGCCCCCGAGGCCCAAGGGCGTCTCTCTGGAGACTCCGGGGCGTGTACAACCCCACTCATTATTACGTGAGAGTGTCACGGGCGGCGAGCTTCACGGGCACTGGGCCTTCTTCACAGGTACCAACGTTGCTTCATATCACCTGACGAGGGCCCCGCCTTGCGCCACACTCTACCCCCATTGACGGTGGCCGGAGACCAAGGACGACGCCAATGGGGTAGAGCAGTCACAAGCGGTTCCCCCGACGACCACGGGTCCTCTGCCAGGGCAGGCCCTGGGGCACCTCCCCGGCAGAGGGCCTACCTCCTGAGAGCGCCTTGCTCCGACCGCTGCAGGGGCAAACCCGGATCTCGGCCCCTCTCCTGCAGCCCCCTGCGCCTTCCTCCTGAGGGATAGGAGGTTGCAGCTTTGGGGCAGCCATCTGCTGCGGCGACCTATATCTCCTGTGACCCATGGTTAGCATAAGCTTGCTCCTGAGGAATGAGTGGTACCCGATAGTTGCTACCGCCGGTGCGGTTGTCGAGGCTCTCTTGGGGTTCCTGAAAGAGCTGAGCTTCTGGCGCCTCCTCGCCCCAGCCTGGCCCGAGGAATGAGCCATGATCTTCTTCCAGCGCGCACCCCTGATCCACCATGCGGGGCACATAAGCTTCTGGGTCCACCGCCTCGTGGGCCTCGCCGTAGCGCCCCACATGCCATGCAGTCCGGCTTGGAGCGTCGTCTTGGGGGTGATGGCGCGGTGGTCCGCCGAAGCTGGAGGCCACGACGTGCACCACTTCGCTGGCCGGAGGTGGGGCCGGCGCGACTTGTCGCGCAGTGCCGACGGAGGCGTTGGCGCTGAACATGCCCTGGAGTCTACTTGAAGTTGCGTGAGCACGTATAATGCCGCCATACGGCCCGCCCTGGACCTGGGGCGGCAGCTGGACGCAGAAGGGAGGTGCTCCTGAGGCGGCGGCGTCCAGGAGCTCGGCTACTCGCTCCAACAACACATCGCGGCCGCCCGCTAGTAGCTGGCACCGCAGCAGCTCTCGGGCCATCGTGAGCATGGCCCTGGAGTTCGCCTGTTCCCGTCGGGTGTGCGGCGCTGTGGCCGCGGCGTGGTTTGAGGCCCTTGCTGCGGCCCGCACCTGCCGTGGTGTGAGGGCAGGCGGCGTCTGGCCGTGTCGCCCGCGCCCTGCAGCGCCCAGCGGAGCGCGGGCTTCCTGAGGAGCAAGGTTGAGGTCGCCCTGAGCCGGCGACACGGCATGGGCGGGCCACGCCGCCCAGTGGTTGGCGTTGGCAGCCGGGTCGCTCGACATCTGAACGGCGAGGCGACGGAACTCGACGCGGAGGAAGAAGGATTCCGACGCATCCCTACCTGGCGCGCCAAATGTCGGATTTTGGGTTTCGGCAGACCCTTAAGGTTCGAATTCTGGGGTGCACACGGAGATCTTTCCCCTACCGACTCGCGCTTCTATGGCTCGCAGGAAATCTAGGCTAGAAAGAAGAACACGCAAGGGACACAAGGTTTATACTAGTTCGGGCCACCGATGTGGTGTAATACCCTACTCCGGTGTGTGGTGTAGTGGATTGCCTCAGGGGCTGATGATGAATAATATAGGGGAAGAACGGCCTCGCGAGAGGTGTTCTTGAGCTGGTGCAGTGTGTTCTACTTGGTCCGGACCATTCTCTCTTTCTTTCTCTTCTCTCTTTCTTTCCCTCTGGACCTCTCTCTTCTTCTTTTTCCTCCCCCTTGGACCTCTCTCTTCTTTTCTTTTTTCCTCCTCCTCTTTTTTGGGCCTCTCCTTCCGGGGGCTAGTCCTATTTATAGAGGCCCTGGTCCTCTTCCCCAAAAATGAGTGGGAAGGGCGCCAACAATTGGCCATTTTGAAGGGGAACATCTAGTACAAGTTATCCTGACCAAAGGTGGTCTTCGGCTGCCAAAAGCACTGGTGATGACGCCGTCTTGGGCTCCATGGTGACCTCCGTCCTGCCGCTCTGCTGGTCTGGGTCTCGTTGCACCGGAATGGTAACCTTTGCCCGATGCCTTGGACTGTGCTTGTTCCCTTTGCACCGAAGGGGAAACAAGGACACTGCGCAGGCCGGCGCCCTCCTGGTGCCGCCAAATCTCGATCGTCATGGCTTGCGTCACGGGCTCCTCATGAGGCACCCCTGCCTTGATCTCTCCGCCTCCTCGTGAGCCTGCCTGATGAGGCTGCTCCTGAGGAAGCCTCCTGTTGTCCGCCCTGCAAGGCTTGGCCCCTTGCGAGGGTCTTGAGGTTGAGCTGATGAGGCTGGGCCGCACCGGGCCCCCACTCGAGCCATGCCGCAGGCTGCAGGCAGGCAAGTCTGGGGACCCCCGTTCCCAGAACGCCGACATAACTGGCTCTGTTTAATTACTAAAATTGCTCAATTCAGTAAGTGTGGTATGTGTGTTGTACGCTCTTTTGTGTGCCCAAATTAGCAAGCGATGCTAAATTATGCAATGACGTACCTAGGGAAATTTCCACCAAAATTTGAATTATCAAACTCATCCCATGCGTGTAAAGCAGAAGAATCGTTTGTGATGCACACAATCGTTCAAAGTGAATGGTCCGGTGGCACCGCACACAAAATTTCCCTCCACATTTCCAAAATGTTGGCCTACCGCCAAAATATCTACCCCGGCCCTCTCCCCCCTTCCCCACCCCTTTTCTCCCTGACCACAAGTCACATTTCCCCTCTTTCCTCCTTCCTTCCTTCCTTCCTAAGCTATAGCCGCTTCCTCGCTCTCGTCGTCTCGCATCCTACCGCCGGGGTCGCCATGATCTTCTTCAAATACCTCTCCAGTGGTTCCTCCTCCGGCGATGACTCCTTCACCACCCGGGTATGCCTCTGTTCTCTCTCTCGGGCTATGACTTGGAATGAAGGATTTTTACCCGGCGGTCGATTTGAGTCATTTCTTCCTCTTGTAGCTCCCTAGGACCATTAGTGGCAACAAATGGAGCGGGGTGGCTGAAGATCTATCTGCTCGTTGTCACCATCAATCTCCATGCGTGAAGCTAGTTGCGTTTGAATCTGTGGACAGTGGGAGGAAGTTTCTGGCATGTGCAGAGAAGCTTAGACCCTCTTTCGTTGTTACAAATCATTTGTTAGATGTGATTCAGACACTGTCACGGTCCCAACACATTCATACCACACCTTCAACCAAACGCATCCTAAGATAGTGTCACAGTTTGTACCTAGTATCCTAAATTGTTGCCATCTCATCAGTGGTGCCATTAGAAAATTATTTGGCACCATGATACGTCTCCATTGTATCTACTTTTCCAAACTCTTTTGCCCTTGTTTTGGACTCTAACTTGTATGATTTGAATGGAACTAACCCGGACTAACGTTGTTTTCAGCAGAATTGCCATGATGTTGTTTGATGTGCAGAAAACAAAAGTTCTTGGAATGACCTGAAACTCCACGGAATATCTTACAATAAATAATAAAAAATCCTCGCCAAAGATGAATACCAGGGGGCCCACACCCTTGCCACGAGGGTGGGGGCCCACACCCATGGCTGCGCCCCCCCGTAGTTTGAGGAGTTCATGTATTGACTATGTGCTAATGCTTTGTTCCGGATCTCTATTAAAAGGAGGCCTTAATATCCCTTAGTTTCCATTAGGACCCCGCTACCATGGGATGGTAGGACAAAAGATGTCATGCAAGTTCTTTTCCATAAGCACGTATGACTATATTCGGAATACATGCCTACATTACATTGACGAATTGGAGCTAGTTCTATGTCACCCTATGTTATGACTGTTACATGATGAACCGCATCCGGCATAATTATCCATCATTGATCCGATGCCTAGGAGCTTTCCATATACTGGTTTACGCTATTTTACTTTCCCGTTGCTATTGTTACAATCACTACAAAATACCAAAAACATTACTTTGCTTTCGTTACTCTTTTGTTACCGTTACCATCACTATCATATTACTTTGCTACTAAACGCTTTGCTGCAGATACTAAGTTTCTAGGTGTGGTTGAATTGACAACTCAGTTGCTAATACTTGAGAATATTCTTTGGCTCCCCTTGTGTCGAATCAATAAATTTGGGTTGAATATTATACCCCCGAAAGCTGTTGCGATCCCCTATGCTTGTGGGTTATCAAGACTAATTTCTGGCGCCGTTGCCGGGGAGCATAGCTCTATTCTTTGAGTCACTTGGGATTTATATCTGCTGGACACTATGAAAAATTTGAAAGACGCTAAGACAACAATTTATCCCTCAACTACGAGGGGAGGTAATGAACTGCCATCTAGCTCTGCAGTTGATTCACCTTCTGTTATGAGTAAGCTTGCGACACCTAAACCTGCTTCTGCTATTCGTTCTGATATGTCGCATGTTATTGATGATGCTACTTCTGCTATACATGATACCTATGATGAAACTACTTCCATGCTTGATACTACTATGCCACTTAGTGATTTTCTCGAGGAACGACTCGCTAGGGCTAGAGAGATTAAAAATATTGAATCTGATTATGAGGATGAAAGTGATGATGAAGAATCACTTGTTATTCCCGAGGGTTATTTATTTGATCAAGAAGCTACTTTAGCTATTTTAGCATGCAAAGATAGATATGAACTCAAAAGGTTATTAGCTAAATGGAATAAGCAATCTCTAAATGCTAGGATGAGACCTGGCCCTGCTTTTGCTACTTCACCTATCTGTGTTACTGATAAGGATTATGAATTCTCTGTTGATCCTGATATAATTACTTTAGTTGAATCTGATCCTTTTCATGGCTATGAATCTGAAACTGTTGTGGCACATCTTACTAAATTAAATGATATAGCCACCTTGTTCACTAATGATGAGAGATCTCGCTACTTTTATATCCTTAAAATATTTCCGTTCTCATTAAAGGGTGATGCTAAGATATGGTTTAATTCTCTTGATCCTGGTTGTGTGCGTAGTCCCCAGGATATGATTTACTACTTCTCTGCTAAATATTTCCCTGCTCATAAGAAACAAGCTGCTTTAAAGGAAATATACAACTTTGTGCAAATTAAAGAAGAGAGTATCCCACAAGCTTGGGGGAGGCTTCTCAAGTTACTTAATGCTTTGCCTGATCATCCTCTTAAGAAAAATGAAATACTTAATATCTTTTACAATGGACTAACCGATGCTTCCAGAGATTACCTGGATAGTTGTGCTAGTTCTCTTTTCAGGGAAAGAACACTGGATGAAGCTGAGATCTTATTGAATAATATGTTGACAAATGAAAATAATTGGGCACCTCCTGAGCTAGCTCCTGCTCCAATTAATGATCCTATTCCTAAACCAACTCCGAAGAAGAGAGGTGTTCTATTTCTCAGTCCCGAAGATATGCAAGAGGCAAATAAATCTATGAAAGAAAAAGGTATTAAAGCTGAAGATGTTAAGAATTTACCTCCTATTGAAGAAATACATGGTCTTAATTTACCGCCTATTGAAGAAACATATGATCTTGATCCTTTACTTATTGAAGAACCTCCAGACCTCGATAACCCGACACAGGTAGTAAAGGTAAATTCTCTCTGTAGATATGATAAAGCTGAAATCCCTCCTACTAAAATTGCTAGTCAATGCTTGGATGAATTTGATAATTTTATGTTTAAGCAAGAATACTTCAATGCTTATTTTGGTAGATAATTAAAACAAGATGCTGATATGATTAAATACTTGGGTGATTATATGGCTAATATTAGAGGTGAACTTAAAATTGTTAGCAAACATGCTTCTATGGTTACCACTTAAGTAGAACAAGTACTTAAAGCTCAAAAAGAATTGCTCAATGAGATGAATAGTAAGAAAAATAATTATGCTGTTAAAGTGGCTACTAGAACTGGTAGAATGACTCAGGAACCTTTGTATCCTGAAGGCCACCCTAAGAGAATTGAGCAAGATTCTCAGAGAAATAATATTGATGCACCTAGTTCTTCTAAAAAGAAGAAAAAGGAAAATGATAGAACTGTGCAAACTTCTAGTGAACCTATTGCTGAACCACCTGATAATCCAAATGATATCTCTATGTCTGATGCTGAAACACAATCTGGCAATGAACATGAATCTAATGAAAATGTTAATGATGATGTTCAGAATAATGCTCAACCTAGTAATGATAATGATGTAGAAATTGAACCTGCTGTTGATCTTGATAACCCACAATCAAAGAATCAACATTATGATAAGAAAGATTTTGTTGCTAGGAAACATGGTAAAGAAAAAGAACCTTGGGTTCAGAAACCCATGCCTTTTCCTCCCAAACCATCCAAGAAAAAGGATGATGAGGATTTTGAGCGCCTTGCTGAAATGATTAAACCTATCTTTTTGCGTATGCGATTAACTGATATGCTCAAAATGAATCCTTATGCTAAGTACATGAAAGATATTGTTACAAATAAAAGAAAGATACCAGAAGCTGAAATTTCCACCATGCTTGCTAATTATACTTTTAAGGGTGGAATACCAAAGAAACTTGGAGATCTAGGAGTACCTACTAAACCATGCTCCATTAAAAGAAACTATGTTAAAACTGCTTTATGTGATCTTGGAGCCGGTGTTAGTGTTATGCCTCTCTCTTTATATCATAGACTTGACTTGAATAAGTTGACACCTACTGAAATATCTTTGCAAATGGCTGATAAATCAACTACTATACCTGTCGGCATTTGTGAGGATGTGCCCGTTGTGGTTGCAAACGTTACTATTCTAACGGACTTTGTTATTCTTGATATTCCCGGGAACGATAGTATGTCTATTATTCTTGGAAGACCTTTTCTTAATACTGTAGGGGCTGTTATTGATTGCAACAAAGGCAATGTCACTTTTCATGTTAATGGTAATGAGCATACGGTACACTTTCCGAGGAAATAACCTCAAGTTCATAGTATCAATTCTATCAGAAAAATTCCATCGATTATATTTGGAGGTTTTGAATTTCCTCTTCCTACTGTCAAGAAGAAATATGATATACTTATTATTGGGGATGTGCATATCCCCATTGAGGTAACCTAGTGTTATTCGAAATTTCTCCGGTTTCATGTTAATCTGAATGAGTTTGTTAACAAGATTTGATCAACCTTGTTAGTGGATTCCTTTTGACGAGCATGAGATGGATGAAACTAGAAGCACAACCTTCTGTACCCTCCCTATACTTTCTGTTATTTAGTTGAAATAAAGTAAAAATAAATAATTTTATGTCTGTTATCTGATTATCTGTGCAATATAAAAATACCTCCAAAATAAAAGTTCTCCAAATGCCCTAAAAATTAAATATGATTTTTTCTAGAATATTTGAGGATTTATGGAACAAAGAACACACCGGCGGGCCAACCACCTTGCCACGAGGGTGGAGGGTGCGCCCCTGCCTCGTGGGCCCACGGTGGCCCTCCTCCACTTATTCCTGCACCCATCTTCTTCTTCTTCCTCCCACAAACACGAAAAACCAGCTCAAACCCGAGTCCAAGCTCGTTTTGCTGCCATTTTCGATCTCCTTGCTCAAAGCACCTCTCACAAAACTGCTTGGGGAGATTGTTCCTTGGTATGTGACTCCTCCATTGGTCCAATTAGTTTTTGTTCTAGTGCTTTATTCATTGCAAATTTTTGCTGCTTAGGTGACCCTGTTCTTGAGCTTGCATGTCAAATTTATATGGTCAAAAGTAGTTTTGATGCATGATATAGGCCCTAGGAACTCGTAGGAGTAGTTTCTATCAATATTATTGAGTTTGATTTACTTTTATTTTGAAGTTACTAAAATTTTTAGAATTTTTCAGAGGAAGAAATATGCTTAGGAAAATGTTCCAAGGCGGTTCTTCAAGGAAGCAAGGACCCAGGCTTGCAATGCGTGATGCTGACGAAGAGCCACCAAGAGACGCTCTAGTGCATCCTTGTGAGTGGCCTTCTAAAAATTTTATGGATCGAGCGGAAATTAAAGAAGAATTTAACGCATATTTGCGTAATGCCGGTCTTGAGGACTTTGAGGCAGACAAATGCCCCCAGTATCATGATCTCACAAGCTCTTTTGTGAAGAGGTTTGAGTATTCATCTTCGCGTAATTCTCCTTCAGTCATGTTTGATCTTTATGACAAATCTTATACCATGGACTTAGAGGATTTCACTTTTGCTTGCAAACTTCCACAATGGGGTAGTGTTAGGGATCCCCCTAAATCTGAATTTAGAAACTTTCTTGCTAGTATAACTGTAGGGTAATCTAGAGATATAACACAAGCTACCATAGGGAGCATTCACTTTCCTGCTATACATTATTTTGCTCTCTTCATAGGTAGGTGCATAAATGCTAAGGATGAAGCATGTCACATGTGTGTCCCTGACCTTAGCACTCTCAGGAGTGCTGTGTCAGGAGACCAATCTTATCATATGGGAGCCATTGTAGCTCGTAGGTTGCATCATAATAGATATAATGGAGATTTCTTTGGAGGAATTTATGCAACCCGCTTAGCTAAATTTCTTGAGATAGACGTTCGTGAAGGAGACATGGAGTTGCCTCCTGCTTATTTAGATTTTGATTCTATGGTTTCTCACCATTTTTTCGAGAGGAATGAATCGCCTCTCCAGTACCGACTAATCTTTGACAGACGCCGTGCTGTCCGTATTACCCTCCCTGCTCCTGCTTTCTTTGATTATCAGGCAAGAGGAGGATATACTATTACCAGAGAGGAGGCAGATGAGTACGAGAGGAGAGAGGAGGCCACTCGTCGCCACACTGCAACTTAGGAGGTGATAGCCGCTGCATCACAGTACGACCCCAACAACTATTATTATGGATATCAGCCAGGCCACCCGTGGCCATAGACCAACTTAGGCCAAAAGCCTAAGCTTGGGGGAGTACGTATTTCTCACCGACATTACATCTATGTTCACACACACTCATTGCTAGATGTCGGTGCTCATACTTTTTCATTGTATCATCCATGCTAGTTTATTTCCTTTTATGCTTTCTTCTTGTGTGTTTAATAAACCTTAAGAAAAAACCAAAAAAAAATAGTTGTAACTTTTAATCAGTTTAATTTCATGCTTGTAGTAGTAATTAAAAAGAAAACCCAAAAAGATTTCCTGTTCTTCTTTTTCTTGTTGGGAGTTTTCCCATGTAAATAGTTTTATTTCTTTTCTTTGGGGTCAGTAGGAGAAGACCATGATTAAATTGTTGAAGTGGATCTTATATGCTTTATTGATTGATTTAACCAAGAGCCCATATTGCTTTGTCTCTCCTGTTTATTGAGTGCTTGCAGATTCCAGCTTAGTCCAATGCACGTGCACTCTTATTATTATTCACATCGTTCGGTCGTGCAAGTGAAAGGCAATTATGATGATATATGATGGATTGACTAAGATGAGAAAAGATGGTACGAACTCGACCACTTTTGTTTTTGTAAATATGATGAGTTCATCGTTCTTGATTCAGCTTGTTATGAATAAACATGTTTGCAATGACAATTAGAGATCATAGTTGCTTGTGCCATGCTTGATTAGCTATGAGTTATAATGGTTTACCTTGCGTGCCAACATGTTATTAAAATGGTTATGATGTGGTATGATAGGGTGGTATCCTCCTCTGAATGATTTGAGTGACTTGACTTGGCACATGTTCACGCATGTAGTTGAAACAAATCAACATAGCCTTCACGATATTTATGTTCATGGTGGATTATATCCTACTCATGCTTGCATCCAATGTTTATTAATTTTAATGCATGTACATGGCTGTTGTCGCTCTCTAGTTGGTCGCTTCCCAATCTTTTGCTAGCCTTCACCTGTACTAAGCGGGAATACTGCTTGTGCATCCAAACTCCTTAAACCCCAAAGTTATTCCACATGAGTCCACTATACCTTCCTATATGCGGTATCTACCTGCCGTTCCAAATAAATTTGTATGTGCCAAACTCTAAACCTTCAAATAATCATCATGCTTTGTATGCTCGAATAGCTCATGTATCAACTAGGGATGTCTGTATCTTCCATGCTAGGCGGGTTATTCTCAAGAGGAGTGGACTCCGCTCCTCACTCACCAGATAAATGGCTGGTCACCGGGATGCCCAGTCCCATGCTTTATGCAAAGTAAATCAAAATAATTGCAAACAAAACTCCCCCTGGGACCTGATGTATGTTGGAGGCACTCGTTGTTTCGAGCAAGCCATGGATTGATGTTTGTTGGTGGAGGGGGAGTATAAACTTTACCATTCTATTTGGGAACCGCCTATAATGTCTGTAGCATGGAAGATATCGCCATCTCTTGGTTGTTATGTTGACAATGAAAGTATACCGCTCAAAATATTATTCACCTCTATTTCAAAACCAAGATCTGGCACCTCTACAAATCCCTGCTTCCCTCTACGAAGGGCCTATCTATTTACTTTATGTTGAGTCATCATCCTCTTATTAAAAAGCACCAGTTGGAGAGCACCGCTGTCATTTGCATTCATTATCGTTAGTTTACATTGGGTGTGACTATGATTGGATCTCTTTTACCATGAATTACAATGTCTAGTCAGTCCTTGATCTTTAAAGGTGCTCTGCATTTATGTTTTGCGGTCTCAGAAAGGGCTAGCGAGATACCATCTTGTTATATCATATTATGATTGTTTTGAGAAAGTGTTGTCATCCGAGATTTATTATTATGGCTTGCTAGTTGATTATGCTATTGATATGGGTAATCATGAGACCTGAGAATTATTGCAAATATGGTTAGTTATAATCTTTGCTGAAAACTTGAATGCTAGCTTGACATATTTTTAACAACAAGAGCAAACAGAGTTTGTAAAAGTTTTTCTTTATTTCTTTCAGTTTGTCAACTGAATTGCTCGAGGACAAGCAAGGGTTTAAGCTTGGGGGAGTTGATACGTCTCAGTCGTATCTACTTTTCCAAACACTTTTGCCCTTGTTTTGGACTCTAACTTGTATGATTTGAATGGAACTAACCTGGACTGACGCTGTTTTCAGCAGAATTGCCATGATGTTGTTTTATGTGCAGAAAACAAAAGTTCTTAGAATGACCTGAAACTCCACGGAATATCTTACAATAAATAATAAAAAATCCTCGCCAAAGATGAAGACCAGGGGGCCCACACCCTTGCCACGAGGGTGGGGGCCGCGCCCCCCCTAGGGCGCGCCCCTACCTCGTGGGCCCCTTAGAGACCCCCCGACTCCAACTCCAACTCTGTATAACTGCTTTCGGGGAGAAAAAATAGGAGAGAAGAAATCATCGTGTTTTACGATACAGAGCCGCCGCCAAGCCCTAAAACCTCTCAGGAGGGCTGATCTGGAGTCCGTTCGGGGCTCCAGAGAGGGGGATTCGTTGCCATCGTCATCATCAACCATCCTCCATCACCAATTTCATGATGCTCACCGCCGTGCGTGAGTAATTCCATCGTAGGCTTGCTGGATGGTGATGGGTTGGATGAGATTTATCATGTAATCGAGTTATTTTTGTTAGGGTTTGGTCCCTAGTATCCACTATGTTCTGAGATTGATGTTGCTCTGACTTTGCTATGCTTAATGCTTGTCACTAGCTCCCGAGTGCCATGATTTCAGATCTGAACCTATTATGTTTTCATCAATTTATGAGAGTTCTTGATCCTATCTTGAAAGTCTATAGTCACCTATTAGGTGTTATGATCCGTTAACCCCGAAGTGACAATAATCGGGATACTTACCGGTGATGACCGTAGTTTGAGGAGTTCATGTATTGACTATGTGCTAATGCTTTGTTCCGGATCTCTATTAAAAGGAGGCCTTAATATCCCTTAGTTTCCATTAGGACCCCGCTGCCACAGGAGGGTAGGACAAAAGATGTCATGCAAGTTCTTTTCCATAAGCACGTATGACTATATTCGGAATACATGCCTACATTACATTGACGAATTGGAACTAGTTCTATGTCACCCTATGTTATGACTGTTACATGATGAACCGCATCCGGCATAATTATCCATCATTGATCCGATGCCTGCGAGCTTTCCATATACTGGTTTACGCTTATTTACTTTCCCGTTGCTATTGTTACAATCACTACAAAATACCAAAAACATTACTTTGCTTTCGTTACTCTTTTGTTACCGTTACCATCACTATCATATTACTTTGCTACTAAACACTTTGCTGCAGATACTAAGTTTCCAGGTGTGGTTGAATTGACAACTCAGCTGCTAATACTTGAGAATATTCTTTGGCTCCCCTTGTGTCGAATCAATAAATTTGGGTTGAATACTCTACCCTCGAAAGTTGTTGCGATCCCCTATACTTGTGGGTTATCACACCGGTTCAGCAGTTTGTGTAGCCAACTTTGGTCCACACATCCGAGCAGCCAAGCAGTAAAATACTAAATCTTGATGGCACGAAGGAACTAGGCATCGGAGGAATTACGTGCTTCGGAGTCTGGGTCCCTGATTTTTTCCGCTACATCGACTTACCAGTGTAGGGCACCGGTGCAAGATGTAGCAACAGTTGACTTTACCCCAGTTTTGGCATACATAGTGGACGACCTTAGTGTTACTAAATTTGTGCATGTACACACCTGTTAGTATCAATTTGCTATCATCCAAACACTGTCGCTATGCTGGGCAGTTATATTTACCTTCCTCATAAAATGTTCAATTTGTTATTTATTGTACATGAGTAAGAACTTGTAGCGTTGTTGTATTTAATTATAGCTTCTGATGTTCCAGAATTTGGTTGTTGTCTCAGTAGCAATTTATTCATTTGCACATTGATCTTTTTGAGAAGATATGTCATAATTAACATGTTTCACCGAGGTCTTTCTTTGAAAAAATCCTTTCAAACACTCCTTTATGCTTTCCAGAAAATTCTACATTATTTCCGTTCAAAAATATGTCATTCACGTCATTCACATATACTTATCAGAAATGTTGTAGTGCTCCCACTCACTTTCTTGTAAATACAGGCTTCACCATAAGTCTATATAAAACTATATGCTTTGATCAACTCATCAAAGCGTATATTCCAACTCTGAGATGCTTGCACCAGTTCATAGATGGATCGCTGGAGCTTGCACACTTTGTTAACACCTTTAGGATTGATAAAACCTTCTGGTTGCATCATATACAACTCTTTTTTAATAAATCCATTAAGGAATGTAGTTTTGATATCCATTTGCCAGATTTCATAAAATGCGGCAAATGCTAACATGAGTCGGATAGACTTTTAAGTATTGATACGAGTGAGAAAATCTCATCGTAGTCAACACCTTGAACTTGTCGAAAACCTTTTGTGACAATTCGAGCTTTGTAGATAGTAACACTACTATCAGTGTCCATCTTCCTCTTGAAGATCCATTTATTCTGAATGGCTCGCCGATCATCGGCCAAGTCAATCAAAGTCCATACTTTGTTCTCATACATGGATCCCATCTCAGATTTCATGGCCTTAAACCATTTCGCGGAATCTGGGCTCATCATCGCCTCCTCATAGTTCATAGGTTTGTCATGGTCTAGTAACATGAATTCCAGAATAGGATTACCGTACCACTCTGGTGCGGAACATACTCTCGTTGACCTACGAGGTTTTGTAGTAACTTGATCTGAAGTTTCATGATCATCATCATTAACTTCCTAACTAATTGGTGTAGGCATCACTGGAACTAATTTCTATGATGAACTACTTTCTAATTAGGGAGAAGGTACAATTACCTTATCAAGTTCTACTTTTCTCCCATTCACTTCTTTCGAGAGAAACTCCTTCTCTAGAAAGGATCCACTCTTATCAACAAAGATCTTGCCTTCGGATATGTGATAGAAGGTGCACCCAACATTTTATTTTGGGTATCCTATGAAGACACACTTCTCCGATTTGGGTTTGAGCTTATCAGGCTGAAACTTTTTCACATAAGCATCGCAAACCCAAACTTTAAGAAATGACAGTTTAGGTTTCTTGCTAAACCACAGTTCATAAAGTGTCATCTCAACGGATTTTGAGACGGTGCCCTATTTAACGTGAATGCAGCTGTCTCTATTGCATAACCCCAAAACGATAGTGGTAAAATCGGTAAGAGACATCACAGATCGCACCATATCTAATAAAGTACGGTTATGACGTTCGGACACACCATAACGCTGTGGTGTTCCAGGTGGCGTGAGTTGCGAAACTATTCGACATTGTTTCAACTGAAGGCCAAACTCGTGACTCAAATATTTTGTCTCCACGATCAGATCGTAGAAACTTTATTTTCTTGTTATGATGATTCTCCACTTCACTCTGAAATTCTTTGAACTTTCCAAACGTTTCAGACTTGTGTTTCATTAAGTAGATATACTCATATTTGCTCAAATCATCTGTGAAGGACAAAGAAAATAACGATACCCGCCGCGAGCCTCAACACTCATCGGATCGCATACATCAGTATGTATTATTTCCAATAAGTCAGTGGCTCGCTCCATTGTTCTGGAGAACGGAGTCTTAGTCATCTTGCACATGAGGCATGGTTCGCAAGCATCAAACGATTCATAATCAAGTGATTCCAAAAGTCCATCCGCATGGAGTTTCTTCATGCGCTTTACACCAATATGACCTAAACGGAAGTGCCACAAGTATGTTGCATTATCATTATCAACTTTGCATCTTTTGGCATCAATATTATGAATATGTGTATCACTACAATCGAGATTCAATAAACCATTTATATTAAGTGTATGACCATAGAAGGTTTTATTCGTGTAAACAGAAAACAACTATTCTTTGACTTAAATGAATAACCGTATTGCAATAAATAAGATCCAATCATATCCATGCTCAATGCAAACACCAAATAACATTTATTTTAGGTTCAACACTAATCCTGAAGGTAAAAGGAGTGTGTGATGGTGATCTTATCGACCTTGGAATCATTTCCAACACACATCGTCACCTTCCCCTTAACTAGTCTCTGTTCATTTTGCAACTCCTGTTTCGGGTTACTAATCTTAGCAATTGAACCGGTATCAAATACCCTAGGGTTACCATGAACACTAATAAAGTACACATCAATAACATGTATATCAAATATACTTTTGTTCACTTTGCCATCCTTCTTATCCGCCAAGTATTTGGGGTAGTTCTGCTTCTAGTGACCATTCCCTTTGCAGTAGAAGCACTCAGTTTCAGGCTTAGGTCTAGCTTTGGGCTTCTTCACGGGAGTGGCAACTTGCTTGCCATTCTTCTTGAAGTTCCCTTTCTTTCCCTTGCCCTTTTACTTGAAACTAGTGGTCTTGTAAAACATGAACACTTCACGCTTTTTCTTGATTTCTACCTTCGCCAATTTTAGCATCGCGAAGAGCTTGGGAATTGTTTCCGTTATCCCTTGCATATTATAGTTCATCACGAAGTTCTAGTAACTTGGTGATAGTGACTAGAGAACTCTGTCAATCACTATCTTATCTGGAAGATTAACTCCCACTTGATTCAAGTGATTGTAGTACTCAGACATTATGAGCACATGCTCACTAGCTGAGCTATTCTCCTCCATCTTGTAGGCAAAGTACTTATCAGAGGTCTCATACCTCTTAACACGGGCATGAGTCTGAAATACCAATTTTAGCTCTTGGAACATCTCGTATGCTCCGTGGCGTTCAAAACATTTTTGAAGTCCCGGTTCTAAGCCATAAAGTATGGTGCACTAAACTATCAAGTAGTCATCATACCGAGTTTGTCAAACGTTCATAACGTCTGCATCTGCTCCTGCAAAAGGTCCGTCACCTGGCGGTGCATCAAGGACATAATTCTTCTGTGCAGCAATGAGGATAATCCTTATATCACGGAGCTAGTCCGCATCATTGCTACTAACATCTTTCAACATAGTTTTCTCTAGGAACATATCATAAATAAAACGGGGAAGCTATACACGAGGAATTGATCTACAACATAGATACGCAAATACTATCAGGACTAAGTTCATGATAAATTTAAGTTCAATTAATCATATTACTTAAGAACTCCCACTTAGATAGACATCCCTCTAGTCATCTAAATGATCACGTGATCCAGATCAACTAAACCATGTCTGATCATTACGTGAGATGGAGTAGTTTTCAATGGTGAACAACACTATGTTGATCATATCTACTATATGATTCATGCTCGACCTTTCAGTCTCAGTGTTTCGAGGCCATATTTGCATATGATAGGCTCGTCAAGTTTAACCCGAGTATTCTACTTGTGCAAAACTGGCTTGCATCCATTGTATGTGAACATAGAGCTTATCACACCCGATCATCACGTGGTGTCCCAGCACGACGAACTGTAGCAACGGTGCATACTCAGGGAGAACACTTGTACCTTGAAATTTAGTGAGGGATCATCTTATAATGCTACTGCCGTACTAAGCAAAATAAGATGCATAAAGGATAAACACCACATGCAATCAAATAAGTGATATGATATGGCCATTATCATCTTGTGCCTTTTATCTCCATCTCCAAAGCATCATCATGATCACCATCGTCACCGGCTTGACACCTTGATCTCCATCGAAGCATCGTTGTCGTCTCGCCAACTATTGCTTCTACGACCATCGCTACCGCTTAGTGATAAAGTAAAGCAATTACATGGCGATTGCATTTCACACAGTAAAGCAACAACCATAAGGCTCCTACCAGTTGCCGATTACTTTTACAAAACATGATCATCTCATACAACAATTTATATATCATCATGTCTTGACCATATCACATCACAGCAAGCCCTGTAAAAACAAGTTAGACGTCCTCTACTTTGTTGTTGCAAGTTTTACGTGGCTACTACGGGCTTCTAGGAAGAACCGTTCTTACCTATGCATCAAAAACACAATGTGGTATAGTGATTGCTTTTTGATCTTCATAAAGAACCCTGTTCATTGAATCCGAATCAACTAAAGTTGGAGAAACTGACACCCGCCAGCCACCTGTGTGCAAATCACGGTGATAGAACCAGTCTCTTGAACGCGGTCATGTAATGTCGGTCTGAGCCGCTTCATCCAACAATACCGCCGAATCAAGAAACAACTAGTGATGGCAAGCAATATGTATATACCCATGCCCAGAACTCCTTTGTTTTCTACTCGTGCATATAACATCTACGCATAGACCTAGCTCGGATGCCACTGTTGGGGAACATAGTATTTCAAAATTTTACCTATGATCATGCAAGATCTATCTAGGAGAAGCATAGCAACGAGCGGGGAGAGTGTGTCCACGTACCCTCGTAGACCGAAAGCGGGAGCGTTTAGTAACACAGTTGATGTAGTCGAACGTCTTCGTGATCCAACCGATCAAGTACCGAGTGCATGGCACCTCCGCGATCTGCACTTGTTCAGCTCGGTGACGTCCCTCGAACTCTAGATCCAGCTGAGGCCGAGGGAGAGTTTCGTTAGCACTACTACAATATTACCGAGGTGGAAATATGTGGGGGGCGGGGGGCACCTCACACGGCTAAGAAATCAACTTGTGTGTCTATGGGGTGCCCCCTCCCCCGTATATAAAGGAGTGGAGGAGGAGGCCGGCTGGCCTCATGGGGTGCACCCAAAGGGGTGGAATCCTACTCCTACTAGGAGTAGTTTCCCCCCTTTCCTAGTCCAACTAGGAGGGGAAGGAAAGGGAAAAGGGAGAGAAGGAAAGGGGGGGGGCGGCCCCCTTCCTAATTTAGATTGGGCTTGGGGGGGTGCACCCCTCCACTTGGTTTCCTCCTCCTCTCTTCCACTAAAGCCCATGAAGGCCCATTAACCCCCCGGGGGGTTCCGGTAACCCCCCGGTACTCTGGAAAAATGCCCGAACCTATCCGAAACCTTTCCGGTGTCCAAACATAACCTTTGAATATATCAATCTTCATGTCTCGGCCATTTCGAGACTCCTCGTCATGTCTGTGATCACATCCGGGACTCTGAACAACCTTCGGTATATCAAATCACATAACTCACAATACATATTGTCATCGAACGTTAAGCGTGCGGACTCTACGGGTTCGAGAACTATGTAGACATGACCAAGACTCATCTCCGGTCAATAACCAATAGCGGAACCTGGATGCTCATATTGGTTCCTACGTATTCTACGAAGATCTTTATCGGTCAAACCGCATAACAACATACATTGTTCCCTTTGTCATCGGTATGTTACTTGCTCGAGATTCGATCGTCGCTATCATACCTAGTTCAATCTCGTTACCGGCAAGTCTCTTTACTCATTCCGTAATGCATCATCCCGCAACTAACTCATTAGTTACGTTGTTTGCAAGGCTTATAGTGATGTGCATTATCGAGAGGGCCCAGATATACCTCTCCGACAATCGGAGTGACAAATCCTAATCTCGATCTATGCCAACTCAACAAACACCATCAAAGACACCTCTAGAGCATCTTTATAATCACCCAGTTACATTGTGACGTTTGATAGCACACTAACTGTTCCTCAGGTATTTGGGAGTTGCATAATCTCATAGTCATAGGAACATGTATAAGTCATGAAGAAAGCAATAGCAATAAACTAAACGATCATAGTGCTAAGCTAATGGATGGGTCATGTCAATCACATCATTCTCTAATGATGTGATCCCGTTCATCAAATGACAACTCATGTCTATGGCTAAGAAACTTAACCATCTTTGATTAACAAGCTAGTCAAGTAGAGGCATACTAGTGACACTCTGTTTGTCTATGTATTCACACATGTACTAAGTTTCCGGTTAATACAATTCTAGCATGAATAATAAACATTTATAATCATATAAGGAAATATAAATAACAACTTTATTATTGCCTCTAGGGCATATTTCCTTCAGTGTTGTGCTATCAAGACCATGTATTTCTTCGATAGGTGATAAATTCTTAACATCCTCAGCTTTAATACCTTTTTATTTCATAGATTTCTTTGCCTCTTGCATATCTTTAGGACTGAGAAATAGAATACCTCTCTTCTTCGGAGTTGGCTTAGGAAGAGTCCAATCATTATCATTACTCAATATATTATTTAATAGTACTTTAGCTTTTTCAACAGTTCGTTCCCTGAAAACACAACCGGCACAACTATCTAGGTGGTCCCTAGAAGCATCGGTTAGTTCATTATAAAAGATATCAAGTATTTCATTTTTCTTGAGAGGGTGATCAGGCAAAGCATTAAGTAATTGGAGAAGCCTCCCCCAAGCTTGTGGGACATTCTCTTCTTTAGTTTGCACAAAGTTAAATATTTTGTAAAGCAGCTTGTTTCTTATGAGTAGGAAAATATTTTCCAGAGAAGTAGTATATTATATCCCCGGGACTACGCACACAACCAGGAGCAAGAGAATTAAAGCCTATCTTAGCATCACCCTTTAATGAGAAAGAAAACAACTTAAGAATATAGTAATAGTGATTTTTTCCTCATGAGCAAATAGGGTGGCTATATCATTCAGTTTAGTAAGATGTGCCACAATATTTTCAGATTCATAACCATGGAAAGGATCATAATCAACCAAAGAAATTAACTCAAGATCGACAGGGAATTCATAATCCTTATCAGTAAGAAAGAGAGGGGAACTAGCAAACTTAGGATCATATTGCATTCTAGTATTCAGAGATTTTTCTTTCTACTTGACAAGAAATTTCTTAAGATCCTCTCTATCTTTACAAGCAAGAAAGCCCCTAGTTACCTCTCCATCCATAACATAATCCTCAGGTATAACAGGCAATTCATATCTAGGAGAGCTAGATCTCACACGTGTTTCAAAGTTTTTAGTTTCAATAATTTCATCGGTTTCAGAAATATCATCAGCTTCAGCATTCTCAATATCTTTAGCTCTAGCAAGTTATTCATCAAAAAATTCACCCAGTGGCAAAGTATTATCAAGAAAAGTAGTAGTATCATCATAAGCATCATGCATATAAAAAGTAGCATCATCATACTTGCGACATATCAGAATCAATAGCAGGTGTAGGTGTCGCAAGCTTGCTCAGAACAGAAGGTGAATCAAGTGCAGAGCTAGATGGTAGTTCCTTACTCCCCTCGTTCTAGAGGGAAAAATCTTGGTTTTGGTATCTTTCAAATTCTTCATAGTGATCAATAGATATAAATCCCAAGTGACTCAGAGAATAGAGCTATGCTCCCTGACAACGGTGCCAGAAAAAGGTCTTGATAACCCACAAGTATAGGGGATTGCAACAGTTTTCGAGGGTAGAGTATTCAACCCAAATTTATTGATTCGACACAAGGGGAGCCAAAGAATATTCATGAGTATTAGCAGTTGAGTTGTCAATTGAACCACACCTGAAAGACTTAATATCGACAACAAAGTATTTAGTAGCAAAGTAACATGGGAGTAACGGTAACGGTGGCAAAAGTAACAGTAGCAGTTTTGTAGTGATTGTAACAGCAGTAGCAACGAAAATAACTTTGCAAAGATCAATATGTGAAAAGCTCGTAGGCATTGGATCAACAATGATAATTGTGTTGGATGATATTCATCATGTAGCCGTTATAACCTAGGGTGAGACGGAACTAGCTCCAATTCATCAATATAATGTAGGCATGTATTCCGTACATAGTGATACATGCTTATGGAAAAGAACTTGCATGACATCTTTTGTCCTACCCTCCTGCGGTAGCAGGATCCTAATGCAAACTAAGGAATATTAAGGCCTCCTTTTAATAGAGAACCAGAACAAAGCATTAGCACTTAGTGAATACATGAACTCGTCAAACTACGGTCATCACCGGGAGTGGTCCCGACTATTGTCACTTCGGGGTTGCCGGATCATAACACATAGTAGGTGACTATAGACTTGCAAGATAGGATCAAGAACTCTCATATATTGATGAAAACATAATAGGTTCAGATCTGAAATCATGGCACTCGGGCCCTAGTGACAAGCATTAAGTATAGCAAAGTCATAGCAACATCAATCTCGGAACATAGTGGATACTAGGGATCCAACCCTAACAAAACTAACTCGATTACATGATAAATCTCATCCAACCTATTGGGGATATAACTACTAGGTATAACCCGCCTAGGAGGGGCCGAGTCATACCACTAGCGACTTAAAGATGAAGAGGCCTGATAAGGTCCATGAAGATATGAAGATGGCGGTTCATAGAGTAAGCCTATTGAAGGTTCAAGGCACGGAGGTGAGTCGAGGCCCAAAGCTGTGAGCCGCCATATGTTAACTTGTTTTGTAAGGCAAGCTTAGTTAGAAACTGACCCGGTCACATTTGTGTGAGCCGGCTGGTACTCTGTAAGCCGCCGTGCATCAACCTGTATATAAAGGGGTGACCCGGCGTCGGGTTAACTCAAGAAACAGTCGATCGAGAACCAGGTCAAGCGTATTCGCTCCCCGATAATCGAAACCCGAGCAATACAACTGAAAGCAGGAGTAGGCTTTTACCTCACTGAGAGGGCCTGAACCTGGGTAAACCCTTGTGTCTCTTCTTTCCCGTTCAACCCCTTTAAGCTAACTAGCTGTGATGGCACCACAACTAAGTCCTTTCACTAGGGCATCTGCCGTGACAAAACCACGATAGTTGGCGCCCACCATGGGGCCAGCGCACGGTGGTTTCGAGTTCTTGAAGGGCAGCTTCTCTCGGATAAAGGGATACGTGATAACCCACAAGTATAGGGGATCGCAACAATTTTCGAGGGTAGAGTATTCAACCCAAATGTATTGATTCGACACAAGGGGAGCCAAAGAATATTCTCAAGTATTAGCAGTTGAGTTGTCAATTCAACCACACCTGGAAACTTAATATCTGCAGCAAAGTGGTTAGTAGCAAAGTAATATGATAGTAGTGGTAACGGTGGTAAAAGGTAACGGTAGCAAAAATAATATTTTTGGTGTTTTATAGTGATGATAACAATAGCAACGGAAAAGTAAATAAGCGAAGAACAATATATGGAAAGCTCGTAGGAAATGGATCGGTGATAGAGAATTATGCCGGATGCGGTTCATCAGGTAACAGTCATAACCTAGGGTGATGATGTCTACTACACGACCTTCTTCTTGTAGACGTTGTTGGGCCTCCAAGTGCAGAGGTTTGTAGGACAGTAGCAAATGTCCCTCAAGTGGATGACCTAAGGTTTATCAATCCGCAGGAGGCGTAGGATGAAGATGGTCTCTCTCAAGCAACCCTGCAACCAAATAACAAAGAATCTCTTGTGTCCCCAACACACCCAATACAATGGTAAATTGTATAGGTGCACTAGTTCGGCGAAGAGATGGTGATACAAGTGGTATATGGATGGTAGATAATAGTTTTTGTAATCTAAAAATATAAAAACAGCAAGGTAAAGAATGATAAAAGTGAGCCTAAACGGTATTGCAATGTGTTGAAATAAGGCCTAGGGTTCATACTTTCACTAGTGCAAGCCCCCTCAACAATAATAACATAATTGGATCACATAACTATCCCTCAACATGCAACAAAGAGTCACTCCAAAGTCACTAATAGCGGAGAACGAACGAAGAGATTATGGTAGGGTACGAAATCACCTCAAAGTTATTCTTTCCAATCAATCCGTTGGGCTATTCCTATAAGTGTCACAAACAGCCCTAGAGTTCATACTAGAATAACACCTTAAGACACAAATCAATCAAAACCCTATTGTCACCTAGATACTCCAATGTCACCTCAAGTATCCGTTGGCATGATTATACGATATGCATCACACAATCTCAGATTCATCTATTCAACCAACACATAGAACCTCAAAGAGTGCCCCAAAGTCCCTACTGGAGAATCACGACAAAAACGTGTGCCAACCCCTATGCATAGGTTCATTGGCGGAACCCGCAAGTTGATCACCAAAACATACATCAAGAATCACGTGGTATCCCATTGTCACCATAGATACGCATGTCAAGACATACATCAAGTGTTCTCAAATCTTTAAAGATTCAATCCGATAAGATAACTTTAAAGGGGAAACTCAATTCATTACAAGAGAGTAGAGGGGGAGGAGAAACATAAGATCCAACTATAATAGCAAAGCTCGCGATACATCAAGATCGTATCATCTCGAGAACACGAGAGATAGAGAGAGAGATCAAACACATAGCTACTGGTACATACCCTTAGCCCCGAGGGAGAACTACTCCCTCCTCGTCATGGAGAGCATCGGGATGATGAAGATGGCCACCGGAGAGGGATTCCCCCTCTCGCAGGGTGCCGAAACGGGTCTAGATTGGCTTTCGGTGGCTACGGAGGCTTCTGGCGGCGGAACTCCCGATCTATTGTGCTCCCGGATCGTTTTAGGGTACATGGAGATATATAGGAGGAAGAAGTGCGTCAGGGGGCCACAAGGGGCCCACGAGGGTGGAGGGCGCGCCCAGGGGGGTGGGCGTGCCCCCCTACCTCCTGGCCTCCTCGAAGCTTCCCTTACATGCACTTCAACTCTTTTGGGCTTCTTTCCTTCCAAAAATGGGTTCCGTGAAGTTTCAGGTCAATTGGACTCCGTTTGGTTTTCCTTTTCTTTGAAACCCTAAAACAAGGTAAAAACAGAAACTGGCACTGGGCTCTGGGTTAATAGGCTAGTCCCAAAAATGATATAAAAGTGTATAATAAAGCCCATAAACATCCAAAATAGTAGATAATATAGCATGGAGCAATCAAAAATTATAGATACGTTGGAGACGTATCAGGTGACACAAAACTAGCTCCAATTCATCAATGTAATGTAGGCATGTATTCCGAATATAGTCATATGTGCTTATGGAAAAGAACTTGCATGACATCTTTTGTCCCACCCCCCGTGGCAGCGGGGTCCTATTGGAAACTAAGGGATATTAAGGCCTCCTTTTAATAGTGGTCCCGACTATTGTCACTTCGGGGTTGCCGGATAATAACATATAGTAGGTGACTATAGACTTGCAAGATAGGATCAAGAACTCTCATATATTAATGAAAACATAATAGATTTAGATCTGAAATCATGGCACTCGGGCCCTAGTGACAAGCATTAAGCATAGCAAAGTCATAGCAACATCAATCTCAGAACATAGTGGATACTAGGGATCAAACCCTAACAAAACTAACTCGATTACATGATAAATCTCATCCAACCCATCACCGTCCAGCAAGCCTATGATGGAATTACTCACGCACGGCGGTGAGCATCATGAAATTGGTGATGGAGGAAGGTTGATGATGACGATGGCGACGGATTCCCCTCTCTGGAGCCCCGAACAGACTCCAGATCAGCCCCCCGAGAGAGTTTAGGGCTTGGCGGCGGCTCCATATCGTAAAATGCAATGAATCCTTCTCCCTGGTTTTTCCTCCCCGAAAGTGAATATATGGAGTCAAGGTTGCAGTCGGTGTAGCTTCAGGGGGCCCACGAGGCAGGGGGCGCGCCCAGGGGGGTAGGGCGGAACCCCCACCCTCATGGATAGGTGGAGGCCCCCCTGACGTGGATCTTCCTTCCAGTATTTATTATATATTCCAAAATAATTCTTCGTTGATTTTCAGGTCATTCTGAGAACTTTTATTTCTGCACAAAAATAACACCATGGCAATTCTGCTGAAAAGAGCGTCAGTTCGGGTTAGTTCCATTCAAATCATGCAAGTTAGAGTCCTAAACAAGGGCAAAAGTGTTTGTAAAAGTAGATATGAGGGAGACGTATAAACTTCCCCAAGCTTAAACCTTTGCTTGTCCTCAAGCAATTCAGTTGATAAACTGAAAGTGATAAAGAAAAACTTTTACAAACTCTGTTTGCTCTTGTTGTAAATATGTAAAGCCAGCATTCAAGTTTTCAGCAAAGATTACGAACTAACCATATTCACAATAACATTTAGGTCTCATGTTTACTCATATCAATGACATAATCAACTAGAGAGCAATAATAATAAATCTCGGATGACAACACTTTCTCAAAACAATCATGATATGATATAACAGGATGGTATCTCGCTAGCCCTTTCTGAGACCGCAAAACATAAATGCAGAGCACCTTTAAAGATCAAGGACTGACTAGACATTGTAATTCATGGTAAAAGAGATCCAGTCAAGTCATACTCAATGTAAACTAATAGTAACGAATGCAAATCACAGTGGTGCTCTCCAACTGGTGCTTTTTAATAAGAGGATGATGACTCAACATAAAAGTAAATGGATAGGCCCTTCACAGAGGGAAGCAGGGATTTGTAGAGGTGCTAGAGCTCGGTTTTGAAATAGATATGAATAATATTTTGAGCGGTATACTTTCATTGTCAACATAACAACCGAGAGATGGCGATATCTTCCATGCTACACACATTATAGGCGGTTCCAAACAGAATGGAAAAGTTTATACTCCCCCTCCACTAACAAGCATCAATCCATGGCTTGCTCAAAACAACGAGTGCCTCCAACTAACAACAGTCCCGGGGGAGTTTTGTTTGTGATTATTTTGATGTGATTTGCATAAAGCATGGGACTGGGCATCCCGGTGACCAGCCATTTTCTCGTGAGTGAGGAGCAGAGTCCACTCCTCTTGAGAATAACCCGCCTAACATGGAAGATACGGACAACCCTAGTTGATAGATGAGCTATTCGAGCATACAAAACAAAATGTTTATTTGAAGGTTTGGAGTTTGGCACATACACATTTACTTGGAACGACAGGTACTTACCGTATATAGGTAGGTATAGTGGACTCATATGGAATAACTTTGGGGTTTATGGAATTGGATGCACAAGCAGTATTCCCGCTTGGTACAGGTGAAGGCTAGCAAAAGACTGGGAAGCGACCAGCTAGAGAGAGACAACAGTCATGAACATGCATTAAAATTAATCAACACCGAATGCAAGCATGAGTAGGATATAATGCACCATGAACATAAATACCGTAGAGGCTATGTTGATTTTGTTTCAACTACATGTGTGAACATGTGCCAAGTCAAGCCACTCGAATCGTTCAAAAGAGGATACCACCCTATCATACCACATCACAACCATTTTAATAGCATGTTGGCACGCAAGGTAAACCATTATAAACTCCTAGCTAGTTAAGCATGGCATAAGCAACTATAATCTCTAATTGTCATTGCAAACATGTTTATTCATAATAGGCTGAATCAGGAACGATGAACTAATCATATTTACAAAAACAAGAGAGGTCGAGTTCATACCAGCTTTTCTCATCTCAATAAGTTCATCATATAATCATCATTATTGCCTTTCACTTGCACGACTGAATAGTGTGGATAATAATAATAGTGCACGTGCATTGGACTAAGCTGGAATCTGCAAGCATTCAATTCAAGAGAGAAGACAAGGTAATATGGGCTCTTTGTTAGATCAACAATAATGCATATAAGAGCCACTCAACATTTTCATTATGGTCTTCTCCTCTCGACCCCCAAAGAACAAGAAAGAAATAAAACTATTTACACGGGAAAGCTCCCAACAAGCAAAAGAAGAACAAGAAATCTTTTTGGGTTTTCTTTTTAATTATTACTGCAAGCATGGAAAGTAAACTAATTAAAAGCTACTACTATTTTTTGTCTTTTTTATCAAGGTATATTAAACTCACAAGAAGAAAGCATAAAAAGGAAAATAAACTAGCATGGATGATACAGTGAAAAAGTATGAGCACCGACAACTAGCATGAGTGTGTGAACATGAATGTAATGTCGGTGAGAAATACGTACTCCCCCAAGCGTAGGCTTTTGGCCTAATTCGGTCTATGGCCACGGCTGGCCTGGCGGATATCCAAAGTAATAGTTGGGGTCGTACTATGAAGAAGCTTCGGATTGCCACTGGTTGGCAATCACCTCCGGATCCCACTGGTAATCAGACTGTCGTGGAGGTTCAAATTGTGGTTCCGGCTATGGCTCTGTAGCTGATGTATGGTTCCAGTAGGCATGAATGACCTCCAACAGAACAAGGTACTTGCCTGCAGATAAATCAAACAAGGAAGGAGCAGGTAGGGTAATAGTCTTAGGATGATTTTTACCAAATATTAATTTGTACTTAAGCTCCTTTTCTCTATTCTTAACAATAAAATCATGGGCTACCATACTCTTATAATCTAGATAAATAGGAGGCAACAACTTCTCTTCCTTCTCATAATGCCTAATAGGTATGTTAAAGTGTGCAGCGAGGTGCGAGGCGAAGATGCCTCCAAGGACGGGGCCCTTAGTACGGTTAAGATTTAACCGCTTTGCAATAATAGCGCCATACTAAATGTGTCATCACGGAACAAGGCATGGCACAAAATAACAATATCAGGGGCACTAAGGTTGCCACAGTTTCCGCGACCAATTAAGCATCTACTAGCAAATATAGCAAAGTAACGTAGAACAGGAAAGTGTATGCTAGTAATTCGTGCGTCGGAAACCTTCCTCGTTTCCCCTACAGCAATGGTATCAATAAACCCATCCACATTGTCACGATGTGGTTCCTCTACACTACCCTCAAAAGGGATCAAACAAATCCGACAAAAGTCACGAAGTGACATCTCCTTATGCTCATCATATAAATGAAATTCCACCGAAGGTAGTGAGCTCCTAGCATGGAAATGAAAGTTTTGCACAAAGATATTGGTGAGTAAGGGATACTGTTCGCGTTGTCGTGGAGGAAGGCGGTGAGGCCTGCATTCTCAGCCAATTCATAGAAATCATCATAAATCTCGGCTGCTCTCAAGAAATTATCACAAGGCCATTCACACGGCTGAACTTCCGCGGTGCTAGGGAGATTATATTTGGGCCTCTTATCCTCCTCACTTTGCTTATCCTTCGAGCTTCGGCTCAATGAGCCCCTCAAAAATCTCTTCATCTTTTCTGAAAATTTCTGAAATTTTTAGCAACTTCAAAATAAAAATGAACCAAACTCAACAAAATTAATAGAACTACTCCTACAAGTGCCTAAAGGATATATCATGCATTAAAACTACTTTTGACCACATAAATTTGACATGCAAGCTCAAGAACAGGGTCACCTAAGCAGCAAAAATATGCAATGAATAAAGCACTAGAACAAAAACTAATTGGACCATTGGAGGAGTCACATACCAAGGAACAATCCCCCAAAGTAGTTTTTTGAATGCAGCTTTGAGCAAGGAGATCGAAAATGGCAGCAAGATGAGCTTGGACTCGGGTTTGAGGTGGTTAGTGATGTTTGTGGGAGGAAGAAGGAGTGTGTGGTAGCTGGAATAAGTGGAGGGGAGCTACCGTGGGCCCACGAGGCAGGGGGCGCGCCCAGGGGGTAGGGCGCGCCCTCCACCCTCGTGGCCAGGTGCTTGCTCCCATGCTGCGTTTTTAGTGCCAGATATTCTCAAATATTCTAGAAAATATCATATTTAATTTTCAGGGCATTTGGAGAACTTTTATTTTCAAGGTATTTTTTATTGCATGGATAATTCAGAAAACAGATAGAAAAATAATATTTTTGCTTTATTTAATATAAATAACAGAAAGTAAAAAGAGGGTACAAAGAGTTGTGTTTTCTAAATTCATCCATGTCATGCTCATCAAAAGGAATCCACTAACAAGGTTGATCAAGTCTTGTTAACAAACTCATTCCGAATTGCATGGAACCGGAGAATTTTCGAATAACACTAGGTTACCTCAACGGGGATATGCATATCCCCAACAATTAGAATATCATATTTCTTCTTGACAGTAGGAAGAGGAAATTCAAAACCTCCAGTAGTAATAGTTGGAATTTTTCCAATAGTGTTTATACTATGAACTTGAGGTTGTTTCCTCAGAAAGTGTACCATATGCTCATTGCCATTAACATGAAAAGTGGCATTGCCTTTGGTGCAATCAATAATAGCCCCTGCAGTATTCAAAAAGGTTCTTCCAAGAATAATAGACATACTATCGTCCATGGGAATATCAAGAATAACAAAGCCCGTTAAAATAGTAACGTTTGCAACCACAACAGGCACATCCTCACAAATACCGACAGATATAGCAGTTGATTTATCAGCCATTTGCAAAGATATTGTAGTAGGTGTCAACTTATTCAAATCAAGTCTACGATATAAAGAGAGAGGCATAACATTAATACCAGCTCCAAGATCACATAAAGCAGTTTTAACATAGTTTCTTTTAATGGAGCATGGTATAGTTGGTACTCCTGGATCTCCAAGTTTCTTAGGTATTCCACCCTTAAAAGTGTAATTAGCAAGCATGGTGGAAATTTCAGCTTCCGGTATCTTTCTTTTATTTGTAACAATTTCTTTCATTTATTTAGCATAAGGATTCATTTTAAGCATATCAGTCAAACACATACGCAAAAAGATAGGTCTAATCATTTCAGCAAAGCGCTCAAAATCCTCATCATCCTTTTTCTTGGATGGTTTAGGAGGAAAAGGCATGGGTTTTTGAACCCATGGTTCTCTTTCTTTATCGTGCTTCCTAGCAAAAAAGTCTCTCTTATCATAACGTTGATTCTTTGATTGTGGGTTATCAAGATCAACAGCGGGTTCAATCTCTACTTCATTGTCATTACTAGGTTGAGCATCAACATGATCATGATTATTAACATTATCACTAGGTTCATGCTCATTACCATATTGTGTTTCAGCATCATAAATAGAAATATCATTAGGATTCTCAGGTGTGTCAACAACAGGTTCACTAGAAGCATGCAAAGTCCTATCATTTTTCTTTTTCTTCCTCTTAGTAGGACTATGTGCATCAATATTATTTCTCTGAGAATCTTGCTCAATTCTCTGAGGATGTCCCTCAGGATAAAATGGTTCCTGAGTCATTTTACCACATCTAGTCATAACTCTAACGCATTGTCATTCTTATTGTTTAATTCATTGAGAAAATCATTCCGAGCCTTAAGTACTTCTACTTGAGTGGAAATCATAGAAGCATGTTTACTAATAAGTTTTAGTTCACCTTTAACATTAGCCATATAATCACTCAAGTGTTCAATCATATAAGAATTATGTTTCAATTGTCTACCAACATAAGCATTAAAATCTTCTTGCTTAACCATAAAGTTATCAAACTCATCTAAGCATTGACTAGCAAACTTAGTAGGAGGGATTTCAGCTTTATCATATCTATAGAGAGAATTTACCTTTACTACCTATGTCAGGTTATCAAGACCATATGTTTCTTCAATAGGTGATGGATTAAAACCATGTATTTCTTCAACAAGCGGTAAATTAAGACCATGTATTTCTTCGATAGGAGGTAAATTCTTAACATCTTCAGCTTTTATACCTTTTATTTCATAGATTTATTTGCCTCTTGCATATCTTCAGGACTGAGAAATAGAACACCCCTTTTCTTCAGAGTTGGCTTGGGAGTTGGCTCAGGAAGTGTCCAATTATTTTCATTGGTCAACATATTATTCAATAAAATTTCAGCTTCATCTGGTGTTCTTTCCCTGAAAACACAACCAGCACAACTATCCAGGTGGTCTCTGGAAGCATCGGTTAGTCCATTATAAAAGATATCAACTATTTCATTTTTCTTAAGAGGATGACCAGGCAAAGCATTAAGTAATTGGAGAAGCCTCCCTCAATCTTCTGGGAGACTCTCTTCTTCAATTTGCACAAAATTATATATTTCCCTTAAAGCAGCTTGTTTCTTATCAGCGGGGAAATATTTAGCAGAGAAGTAATAAATCATATCCTGGGGACTACGCACACAACCAGGATCAAGAGAATTAAACCATATCTTAGCATCACCCTTTAATGAGAATGGAAATATCTTAAGGATATAATAGTAGCGAGTTTTCTCATCATTAGTGAACAGGGTGGCTATATCATTTAATTTAGTAAGATGTGCCACAACAGTTTTAGATTCATAGCCATAGAAAGGATCAAATTCAACCAAAGTAATTATCTCAGGATCGACAGAGAATTCATAATCCTTATCAGTAACAAAGATAGGTGAAGTAGCATAAGCAGGATCATATTTCATTCTAGCATTCAAAGTTTTTTGTTTCAGCTTAGCTAATAATTTCTTAAGATCACTCCTATCATTGCAAGCAAGAAAGTCTCTAGCAGTTTCTTCATCCATAACATAACCCTCTGGAACAACAAGCTATTCATATTTAGGGGGAGAATCTTCATCATCACTTTCATCAATATTTTTAGTTTCAATAATTCATTCTCTCTAGCCCTAGCAAGTTGTTCATTAAGAAATTCACCAAGTGGCACAGTAGTATCAAGCATAGAAATAGTTTCATCATAAGTATCATGCATAGCAGAAGTGGCATCATCAATAACATGCGACATATCAGAATTAATAGTCGCAAGCTTACTCAAAACAGAAGGTGAATCAAGTGCAGAGCTAGATGGCAGTTCCTTACCTCCCCTCATAGTTGAGGGATAAATCTTGGTTCTTGGATCTTTCAAGTTCTTCATAATGATAAGCAGATATAAATCCCAAGTGACTCAAAGAATAGAGCTATGCTCCCCAGCAACGATGCTAGAAAATAGTCTTGATAACCCACAAGTATAGGGGATCGCAACAGTTTTTGAGGGTAGAGTATTCAACCCAAATTTATTGATTCGACACAAGGGGGGCCAAAGAATATTCTCAAGTATTAGCAACTGAGTTGTCAATTCAACCACACCTGGAAACTTAATATCTGTACCAAAGTGTTTAGTAGCAAAGTAATATGATAGTAGTGGTAACGGTAGTAAAAGGTAATGGTAGCAAAAGTAATAGTTTTGGTGTACGGAAAAGTAAATAAGCGAAGAACAATATACGGAAAGCTCGTGGACAATGGATCGGTGATAGAGAATTATGCCGGATGCGGTTCATCATGTAACAGTCACAACCTAGGGTGACACAGAACTAGCTCCAATTCATCAATGTAATGTAGGCATGTATTCCGAATATAGCCATACGTGCTTATGGAAAAGAACTTGCATGACATATTTTGTCCAACCCTCCCGTGGCAGCGGGGTCCTATTGGAAACTAAGGGATATTAAGGCCTCCTTTTAATAGAGTACCAGCCAAAGCGTTAACACATAGTGAATACATGAACTCCTCAAACTACGGTCATCACCGGGAGTGGTCCCGACTATTGTCACTTCGGGGTTGCCGGATCATAACACATAGTAGGTGACTATAGACTTGCAAGATAGGATCAAGAACTCTCATATATTGATCAAAACATAATAGGTTCAGATCTGAAATCATGGCACTCGGGCCCTAGTGACAAGCATTAAGCATAGTAAAGTCACAGCAACATCAATCTCAGAACATAGTGGATACTAGGGATCAAACCCTAACAAAACTAACTCGATTACATGATAAATCTCATCCAACCCATCACCGTCCAGCAAGCCTACGATGGAATTACTCACGCACGGCGGTGAGCATCATGAAATTGGTGACGGAGGAAGGTTGATGATGACGATGGTGGTGGATTCCCCTCTCCGGAGCCCCGAACGGACTCCAGATAGCCCTCCCGAGAGAGTTTAGGGCTTGGCGGCGGCTCCGTATCATAAAACGCGATGAATCCTTCTCCCTGGTTTTTTTCTCCCCAAAAGTGAATATATTGAGTCAAGGTTAAGGTCGATGGAGCGTCAGGGGGCCCACGAGGCAGGGGAGCGCGCCCAGGGGGGTAGGGCGCGTCCCCCACCCTCGTGGACAGGTGGAGGCCCACCTGACGTGGATCTTCCTTCCAGTATTTATTATATATTCCAAAATAATTCTCCGTTGATTTTCAGGTCATTCCGAGAACTTTTATTTCTGCACAAAAATAACACCATGGCAATTCTGCTGAAAACAGCGTCAGTCCGGGTAAGTTCCATTCAAATCATGCAAGTTAGAGTCCAAAACAAGGGCAAAAGTGTTTGGAAAAGTAGATACGACGGAGACGTATCAATACGCCGTGGGGCAGATGATGAAGAGTCGCCGCGGCAAAATCTACATCGAAGACGCAAGCTGGGTCCCGAGGCCGATTCAATCGAGTACGGGTATCGGGTCCCCTTCGGCGGAATCCACGTCTTCATTGGCAAGATCGACGAGTCGGAGTCTGAGTCGTACACCTGCATCGACATCATTGAGATGGCTCAACGCGCACGACCTGCCAAGGTTCAGACCGTCGTGAAGCATGCCTTTGTTGATTTTGTTCACGGGGCGGATCTTGAGGAAGGATCTGTATCTGGTGGAGAGACGGCCATCTACTCGGATGATGAGTCCTCAATCAAAGAGACCAATTCAATATATCAACTGAAAGACGACGCACTTGGGAGCTATTCCGATGGCGGCAGTATTCTGGACCCCTATGAGCCGCCGAACAGAGTCGCGATCTTCATGGTCGGCACACAACCGGTGCTCAATTCATCAACTGTTGCGACTATGACTTCCGGTTCAACGGCTGAGGCGACAGCCGGAGCGAGTGGCTCTTGCTACCTCTTGAGCTTGCGTTGGTTTTTCCTTGAAGAGGAAAGGGTGATGCAGCAAAGTAGAGTAAGCATTTCCCTCAGCTTTTGAGAACCAAGGTATCAATTCAGTAGGAGACAACGCACAAGCCACTGAATACCTGCACAAACAAACCCCAACTTGCACCCAACACGACAAAGGGGTTGTCAATCCCTTCACAGTTATTTGCAAAGTGAGATCTGATATAGATGGATAAACGGCAAAGTAATATTTTTGGTATTTTTGGTTTATAGATCGGAATGTAAAAGATTGCAAAGAAAGTAAATAGGAAACTAAAATTATAGATCGGGAACTTATATGATGGAAAATAGACCCGGGGGCCATAGGTTTCGCTAGAGGCTTCTCTCAAGATAGAAAATATTACGGTGGGTGAACAAATTACTGCCAAGCAATTGATAGGAAAGCACAAAGTTATGGTGATATCTAAGGCAATGATCATAAATATAGGCATCCCGTCTGTATCAAGTAGACTGAAACAATTCTGCATCTACTACTATTAATCCACACATCGACCGACTCCTGCCTGCATCTAGAGTATTAAGTTCATAAGAACAGAGTAACACATTAAAATGACATGATGTAGCGGGATAAACTCAAGCAATATGATGAAAACCCCATCTAGTTATCCTCGATGGCAACAATAAAATACGTGTCGGTTCCCCTTCTGTCACTAGGATTGAGCACCGCAAGATTGAACCCAAAGCTAAGCACTCTCCCATTGCAAGAAAAACTAATCTAGTTGGCCAAACCAAATCGAATTCGAAGAGACTTGCAAAGATATCAAATCATGCATATAAGAATTCAGAGGAGATTCAAACAATATTTGTAGATAAGCTAATCATAAGTCCACAATTCATCGGATCTCGCCAAACACACCGCAAAAAAGTATTACATCGAATAGATCTCGAAGAACATCGAGGAGAACATGGTATTGAGAATCAAAGGGAGAGAAGAAGCCATCTAGCTACTAGCCATGGACCCGTAGGTCTGTGGTAAACTACTCACGCTTCATCGGAGAGGCAATGGTGTTGATGTAGAAGCCCTCCGTGATCGAATCCCCCTCCGGCGGGACGCCGGAAAAGGCCCCTAGATGGGATCGCACTGGTACAGAAGGTTGCGGCGGTGGAAAGTGGTTTCGTGGCTCCCCTGAAAGGTTTTTGGGTATTTGAGAATATATAGGCGGAAGAATTAGGTCGGTGGAGTCACGAGGGGCCCACAAGGGTGGGGGGCGCGCCCTACCCCCTGGGTGCACCATCCGTCCTTGTGGGTGCCTCGTGGCTTCCCTGTCGTGTACTCCAAGTCCTCTGGATGTCTTCTTGTCCAAGAAAAATCATCGTGAAAGTTTCATTCCGTTTGGACTCCGTTTGGTACTCCTTTTATGAAAAACTCTAAAACAAGAAAAAAATAGGAACTGACACTGGGCTCTCGGTTAATTTTTTTTGACAGAAAGACTGTAAGGGAACCCCCTACAGTATAATTGGTGCAACAAACCCAAATTGCAAGTACCATGCCTTGAACCTGGGTGGGTGGGAAGGCATCAGCCCCTTCACACCACTAGTCTATGCCTTAGTCTGCCTTAGTCTCGGTTAATATGTTAGTCCCAAAATCATATAAAATAGCATATTAATGCATAGAAAACATCCAAAACAGATAATATAATAGCATGGAACAATAAAGTTATAGATATGTTGGAGACGCATCAAGCATCCCCAAGCTTAATTCTTGCTCGTCCTCGAGTAGGTAAATGATAAAAATAGAATATTTGGTGTGGAATGCTACCTGACATATTTATAAATGTAATTCCCTTTATTGTGGCATGAATGTTCAGATCCGTATGATTCAAAACAAAAGTTTAATATTGACATAAAAACAATAATACTTCAAGCATGCTAACAAAATAATTATGTCTTCTCAAAATAACATCGCCATAGAAAGATTGTCCCTACAAAATCATATTGTCTGGCTATGCTCCATCTTCATCACATAAAATATTCAAATCATGCACACCCCGATGACAAGCCAAGCAATTGTTTCATACTTTTGATGTTCACAAACTTTTTCAACTTTCACGCAATACATGAGCGTGAGCCATGGACATAGCACTATGGGTGGAATAGAAGATGGTTGTGGAGAAGACGAAAATAAGGAGATAGTCTCACATCAACTAGGCATATCAACGGTCTATGGAGATGCCCATCAATAGATATCAATGTGAGTGAGTAGGGATTGCCATGCAACAGATGCACTAGAACTATAAGTTTATGAAAGCTCAAAAAGAAAACTAAGTGGGTGTGCATCCAACTCTCTTGATCACAAAGACCTAGGGAAATTTGAGGAAGCCCGTTGAGGGAGTCCTGGATTAAGGGGTCCTCGGGCGTCTGGCCTGTTAGCCATGGGCCGGACTGATGGGCTGTGAAGATACGAAGACCGAAGACTGTACTCGTGTCCGGATATGACTCTCCCGTGCGTGGAAGGCAAGCTTGGCGACCGGATATGTAGGTTTCCTTCTTTGTAACCGACCTTGTGTAACCCTAGATCTTCCCGGTGTCTATATAAACCGGAGGACTTAGCCCAGATAGGACACTCATTATCATAGCCATACAAGCTAGACCTCTAGGGTTTAGCCATTACGATCTCGAGGTAGATCAACTCTTGTAATACTCATACTCATCAATATTAATCAAGCAGGACGTGGGGTATTACCTCCATAGAGAGGGCCCGAACCTGGGTAAACATCGTGTCCCTTGTCTCCTGTTACCATCGACCTTAGACACACAGTTCAGGACCCCCTACCCGAGATCCGCCGGTTTTGACACCGACATTGGTGCTTTCATTGAGAGTTCCACTGTGCCATCGACAACAAGATCGATGTATCACCTTGTTTTCAAGGATAATATTACCACCGGAGGAACGCTGGCTCCAGGACAAACCCTCCGGCTGGGCGGCTTTACCATGACCGCCCGTTCGGCCATTAAGCCGACGATGGCCTCTTGGGTCATCAAAAACCCCCTTCGTATCGACTCCGAATACTCCAAGTATATGGATCCAGCGGAGCTTTCATCTTTAAACGAGCTCCTAGATCGCATCACCGCCCTGGGGGGTGCTATAGACTACGATCGGATTGGGCTTAAACCCGGTCAGAGAGAAATCAAATCTCCGCCGATCACCCGCCAGATAGCGGTAGTCGAGGAACGGGCGATAACTCTTCCTCCATATTAAGGACGGACTATGTCTGGATCTCCGGTCTCGAAGAGCCGAACACCTACCCGCGAGGTGAAGCATCCTTCCCTCTGAACATAGAATCGGATGATGGGCCTAAGAAATCAGCTGACACCCCAGAGCCCGATCGGTTAAGTTCGGAAGACCTTCAAACTCCGGATCCAAAACTAGGGCAGGGTTCAGTTTCAAATCCACCCACCCACCCGAATACAAGCGCTCTCACGAGCATAAAATAGTAGTCTCAGGAAACGGTCCACCACTTCTGGGCCAGATTCCTTCTTGTCAAAAACAAGATTAAAGATTGACGCGACGAGGAAGCGATCTCAATGTTCCGCAACAATTGCAGGGACGAAGGGATCCTCCACGCAATTAACCACCGTCGCATCCTACACTTCGCTGACTTGGCAACCATCCTACAGAAGTACAATGCAATGGAAAGCGCCTGGAAAACTCAAGCAGCTCGTTGGGAATCATCGGTCCCCACTCAACCCTTCATTCAGGCGAAAATGGCGCACCCTTGCAACACGCCCGGTTCAGTAGTAAAGAAATACAAGTCCAGTATGGGCGCGGAACCGTTCTGGAAGGATGGCTCGATGGGCCATGCAAAATACATGCAACACCAGATAACATACCAACACATAGCCTTAGAGCATGTTGGATACTCCGGCAAGTGGCAAAGAGCGGCGAGGATATCCTCACCAAGAATAACACAGAACAACACCCCCCAGAGGACAACGACTCCAAAGTACTGACGGTCTTCGAGACATTCGCCTCCAACAATAGGCGCAAGAGAGCACTACACGGACTCGCTGAAGTATGTCAAATAGAAGCAATAAACCCTTGAAATGACACGGCTATAACTTTTAATGCTAGTGACGAACCAAAATACAGGATAGTCCGAGCACCAGCTGCCTTGGTCCTCAGTCCAATTGTGGACGGCTTTCGGCTAACCAATGTCCTTATGGACGGCGGCAGCGGACTAAACCTCATCTACAAAGATACACTCCACAAAATGGCAATAGATAGGAGCCGCATTGAGCAAAGCATCACAACCTTCCGAGGAATTATCCCCAGTCGGGAGGTGCGGTGTGTGGGAAAAATACCACTCGACGTGGTATTCGGCACGCCGGAGAATTGTCGGTCCAAAGAAATAACCTTCCAAGTGTCCCCTTTCAACAGCGTTATCACGCCCTCTTAGGGCTAGACGCATTTATGCGCTTCCAAGCGGTACCCCATTACGGATACATGAAGCTTAAGATGCCTGGGCCCAACGGTATAATCACTCTAGCTAGTGATCTGGACATAGCACTCCGCACAGAGAATAAGACTACGTCCTTGGCCCTTGAGGCGTTATCTGAAGCCCTCGCGGCCGAAGAACTAGCCGCGCTGCGCTCTACGGTGGACAGGGATGATGTCGTCCTAGATAAACGACCCAAATCCACCTCCTTCAAACCAGCAGAAGAAATAGTCAAATTCCAAGTCCATCTAACGGACCCCAAGAAGACATCATCCATCAGAGCACAATTAGATCCAACGGTTGACGCCGCGCTACAAGAGTTCCTGAGCGAAAATTGGGATATATTCGCCTGACACCCTTCTGATATGCCAGGAATCCCACGCGAGCTGGCCGAACACAGCCTCAATATATTAAAAGGATATAAACCGGTCAAGCAAACACTGCGGCGCTTTTCTGAACCCAAACGTCAAGCTATGGGGAGGAGCTAGCCAAGTTAATTGTGGTCGGATTCATCAGAGAAATAAAACATCCGGACTGGCTGGCAAACCTGGTGATGGTACCAAAGAAGGACAAATCCTGGCGGTTGTGCGTCGATTTTAAAGACCTTAATAATGCTTTCCCTAAGGATCCCTCCCCCCTCCCCCGCATTGATCAAATCATTGATGCTACCATAGGACACGACTCACTGTGTTTCCTGGATGCATATTTCGGATACCATCAAATCAAAATGAAGGAGTACGATCAAGCTGCAACAACATTCATTACCCCATATGGGCCATTTTGCTTCAACACCATGCCCTTCGGGCTAAAGAACGTCGGCGCCACATACCAACACATGATTCAAACATGACTGGAGAAGCAGATCGGCAAGACAGTTGAAGCTTACGTGGACGACGTCGTCATCAAAACCAGGTGCGTCGAAACATTAATAGACGATTTACGTCTCACATTCGATAACCTCCGCGCGTATGACATCAAGCTCAATCCGGAAAAGTGTGTTTTCGGCGTCCCCGCCGGAAAATTGCTGGGCTTCATCATTTCCAATAGAGGATTGAAGCAAATCCAGCCAAAATCCAAGCTTTATTACAATTGGCTACGCCAACAGAGCTTAAACTAGTTCAAAAACTCGCGGGCTGCGTGGCAGCTCTAAGCCGCTTCATCTCCAGATTGGGAGAAAAGGCACTACCACTCTATCGGCTTTTACGGCGAACCGATCACTTCGAGTGGACGGACTCGGCAACAGCCGGACTGGAGGAAATAAAAAACCTTCTTGCGAGCAATCCAATCCTGCCCGCACCAAACGCCAGCGAACCGATGTTACTATACATATCGGCAACACATCAGGTGGTGAGTGCCGTACTCGTCGTTGAACGAGAACAGGACGGACATAAATTCCCGCTTCAGAAGCCAGTATACTACGTACCCACTGTCCTTACACCTTGCAAATCCTGGTACCCCGATTATCAAAAGATAGCATACATGGTCTTCATGGCATCCCGAAAGCTCCGTCACTACTTCCAGGAGTGTTCGATTACGTTGGCTTCCGAAGTACCACTCAATGACAACATAAATAACCGCGATGCCACGGGCCGGATTGCCAAATGGGCCATTAAGCTCCTCCCATTCGGCATTACATACAAACCACGATGAGCTATTAAATCCCAAGTACTAGCTGACTTCTTCACCGAATGGACAGAGGTCGAACTCCCTAAAGACTACGGCACATATTCCAATTGGGTTATGTATTTTGATGGCTCCAAAAAGCTGGCAGGGCTAGGAGCGGGCATCGTTTTAATGTCCCCTACTGGATACGCCGTTCAGTACGTACTCCAAATACTATACACAGACTCCAATAACGCAGCCGAATATGAGGCCTTATTACATGGTCTCCGGATGGCCGTCTCCATGGGCATACAACGCCTAGAGTTGCGCGGGGACTCAAACCTTGCAATATCTCAAATAAATGGATACTTCGACGCCAAAGATCCGAAGATGGCAGCTTATCGTAACGCAGTAATAAAAATGTCGACCCGGTTCGAAGGGCTCGAGTTCCATCATGTGGCTCAAGAAAGTAATCAAGCGTGTGACATCCTGGTTTTTGCCCTCCTTTATTTGCCTGATTTTCAGTTGATTTGATTTTTTAATTTGGAGTTTTTGAATCCTTTCATATGGACTTAAACACTTGGGTACCTCTTGGCTTTCAGCCAAGTGTCCCATTTCCCCCTCTAACCATCATTCCCACTCTGGTTAAACTCAAAATAATATTTGGAATATTTTTCCTTAATGAAAAATATCCATTTCCCTCTCTTAAACCCTAGCTAGATCAATGTGCTCCAAAGGAACCCCAACTTTTCTTGCCCACAAAAATCTAAGAAAATTCACAAAAATTCTTGGAACCCTAGGGCACCTTCCTGAGCAAAAATATTGCATAACTTTTTGGAATATTTTTGCTACAGAAAATATTTTATGTTCTGGACAGAAATGGTAGTTTCTATAGCAACTACCATTTTACTTGCTCCTTTGGGGCTGATTTTTCTTGTGCATCATCACCCTAGTAGATGATTTCTACCCTCCAAAACTCAGCTCCCAACTCCTAGCCATTTGACCATAGTAAGCTCTCAAAGTTACTGATCAGAAACTTACTAGGCTTGTGAAATCTTTTCTATTGCGTCTAGATCCAAAACAAAGTGTGGTAACATTCAAAACTACCACAAACAACATGCCAGACATGAAGTTTGGGCTTAGGTCGGCATGAGGTCAGAGTTCACGCGGTGACCGCGTTCGTCCAGGTGTGCTGGCATGCGGCCGACGCACTCTGCGACGCGCCCGAGCCTCTGTTGATCGCGTGCTCGCTTCCCCGCATGCCTAAGCGTGCCAAACCTCGCCACCATCTTCGTCTTAGCCCCATTAACTCTCCCCTGGCGCTCGCCGACGCCGGAGCTCACCGCAGTGAGCACGGGCACGGTCCGGCCAATGAAACAGTGTTGTGCGCACTGTGCTCGTCGTCACCCCAGTGCCGCTATGCTCGTCCCCGCTCGCCCACAGTCCCCGCATGATCTCCGTCTCCTTCTCCTTCTCTCACTAACGTCGCTCGTCACTGGGCGCCGTGTCCAGATGTCCACCGGCGGAGCCCGAACCCCCTCGACGCTCGGCTATAAATAGAGCCCTCCCCCAGCCTCCTCGAGCATCATCCACCACTCTCAAACACTCCACAACCTAGTAGAAGACCGTAGACCGGCCGGGCAGGCCGCGGGACGCCGTCCCCAAGCTCGAGCTCGCCGGCGGTCCCCTCGGGTCGTTCTCGTAGCTCCAGCCCCTCCCAGGCCTGGGCAACCCTTCTAGGGCCTCCGCCACTCTGCGGTGGTGCCGTTCTGCCCGGTTGGAACCCCTAGAGTCGCCTCTGCTCACCGTCATCTTCGTCTCTGGCGCGCTCTGCTTCCTGTCTCCGCTAGAGAGGAAGATTTCGACACCGTCCAACCACCCCTAGCTACTCTACGGCTACGGGCAGGTGCGCCTCAGTCTCCTCTCTCGATCCCTCCCTCTCGTTTTGGCCAAGGAGCCCTCGTCACCGGCGTTTGCTCCGGCGAAGCCACGCCGCCCCTGTCTCGTTTCCCCTCTCCCCCTCATCTGACTAGCAGGGCCCGCTAGTCAGCCACTCAGTACGCGCGGGAAGCGGTACGAGTGGTGGCACCCCGAGGCTTTACGCCTTCGACGTCACCCCCCCCTCTAGTCTGTTTATTTAAATTCAAATTCGTATTTATCCAGAGAGCTTCAAACAGCTATAATTTTTCAACCATAAATCCAAATGAATTGATTCTTTTTGCATTGTGTTCTTTGCAAAGGAATCTGGCAGCTCACCAAAAATGGGATTTTCCCCTGCTGCCTAGATTTTTTGGTGAATTTCAGAAGGGTTCTTGATGATTTCTTTTTGTGTTTGTAATTGTTTTCAGAGCAGTGAGGCTTGTCTTGAGGATCACCAGGAGGCTTGTGAACCTCATCTGCACTAAGGCAAGCCACAACAACATTTTCATGGTGCCATTGCAATATTTGTGATTTTCCTACTTGAATGAATGATTTAACCCATGCATATAGATCATTATTGTGTTATTCATATTCTGTTAAGTGCTAGTTCAAGTTAATAGGCTTGGGTTACAGAAAGTTTAGAGCCAACTAAGTTGATAAGAGACTAGGATTTATTTTTTCTATGGTAGAAATAATATGGTTATGGATATAAGTAATTAATTGAAGTTATTTTCTTGCATGAGAATAATGATAAAACTTGTTAGAAAAGATTCTGTTTAATGTGAGGTTTAATCTTGACCAGAGGAGTGTCAAGAGTTGTTGATGGTTATGCTTAGTGTGGATATAGTTGACTCAGTCTTTTCCGGTATTATGTGATGCATATGTTATTGTTGTACTTCATGGCATACTATGACACTGGTTATTTTCAATTTAAGTTGAACCTGATAATAATACAACTTGAATATATCGTTGACCGGGTCATGGTGCCACTGAATCGAGTTTTTCCCAGTGCAACCACATTTGCCTGTATGGGAAGGCCTTTATTCGATCTATTGTCATGCCTTTGGTCGGTGCCTCCAACTAGGGAAGGTTATGGGCGTGCAGTACCCTGGCCCGGTAAGCAGACATAACCTTGTGAGCCCGTTGTTGAGATTTTTGGTACCGGTCCCCGTGAGGGACAGTCCCTGTGAGGGACGTTTGGCCACGACGGTGGTCGTTGTGTCTTTGGTAGACATGGGGCCACCCAGGACTAGTCTAGTTGGGGAGTTGGTTGGAGTGGCTGAGACAGTGTCATGGCAATGGAGGGGTTTCGTCGGAATGTCGTTGGTCCACCCGAATGGGAGTACGAGGCCATGGGTTCCGTGGTGTGGGTACAGTGCGCTACCTCTACAAAGTGTATTAATCTATCGATAGCCGAGTCCACGGTTATGGACACGCTCGAAAGTAGGTCACAGCATGGGTCAACATTTATTAAAATTTACACACTAAGTTATGAACTCTGCACTATTGATGATGGCGGGAAGGCCATCAGGTTGGAAAGGACCAAGTGTTGGTCGTGGTTGTGATCACCGGAAGGATCATTGTTTTAGACCTAGTATGGGTCGTGGTTGTGATCGCCGGAAGGATCATTGGTTTAGACCTGGTATGGGTCGTGGTTGTGATCGCCGGAAGGATCATTGTTCTAGGCCTAGTAGGGTCGTGGTTGTGATCACCATAAGGATCACGAGATATTCATGGTTAAGATGTTGAGGTTGGCACAGTGGTGATCCAAGGAGTGATCACTGTTGGTAAGAGAAATTTTTCCTCACGAGGATATGATCACAGCATGTTGAATATATTGTTGCATTATTAATAATTGGTTAAATATCATGATATTGTTTGTCATTATGTTTATGTCTGTTGCGAGCTTGCAAGTACATTCAATGTACTGACCTGGCATGTCATGCCAGATTTCAGGAAAAGCCTTGTTGGAGAGGAGTGCTGTCCGAGTCTAGATCGTGTCCACATCGGTGTCCTTGTACTATGGAGCTTAGTCTACGACGTTGTTCCGCTGCCGCATAGTTGTTATGATCGAGGCCTTTATGTTCACTAAATAATGTACATATTGTTCAGCCGCACCGTGCGTGCCGCTTGGCCTCGCTACCTGTTGTAATATAAACTTTGATCCGCTAGCATCAATAAAGCGGTTGTTTTCTGTACCAAGATGTTATGTGTTGCCAGAAGACATGGTCTCTGGGCTGGCAATCCATGGTAAACCGGTTGCTCTGAGCCGAGGTGCCACAACGCTTGGTATCAGAGCTGCGCTGACTGTAGGCCACGCTAGACTACGACGTGTTGACTGGACGGTAGATACGAGTTTATGTTGAGTGCCGGTAGCATTGGTAGCTGGTTGTTGCATTGCATATACTTGCCTTATTTTTATGCTAACCTACTAATGGTTGTGAGTGTAGATGGCTCCGGTGCCGTATCCGTGCCAGTTGCAGCTGATGTCGTACACGTAGCCGCATCTTCTTCGTAACGTGTGGCGTCGACTGTACCCCCTCGGTGACGATCCATTTTATCATGTGTACCAGGAGTGTCTAGGTGACTCAGTGTACGAGTATCATGTGGTGGTTACTCTGCGCACCAGTTCCGGCTCCAGCACTTACACTCGTACCTCTCGGAGCGGTTACGCTTTCACCGGTTCCCAGGCTGTCCAGTTTGCTGCATTTGAGGTCCTTGTTGAGCTTCGTTACAATGAGGTCCGGATGCAGAACCACCCAGGTTTCTACTACTATCCTTCTCTGCACAATAATGGTCGTGTCCGCTTCCCTATCATTGATCCGGAGTCCGATAGTGTTGCTAGCCATCTTGCTCGTTACATCACCGCCAGCTACCTTATGATCCACGAGCTGGCTCGAGAGCTCACTCGTGCCCATACTGCTTTAGCATCTGCTCTAGTCTCTACTGGATCTTCCACTACCCCATCCTCCCTGGGATTTACTCCTTATATTCTAGTCAGTTCTAGTTCCCCTGTTTCACCGGTTACTCCTCGAGTAGCTCGGGCACCTCGACCGTGAATCCTCTTAGTGCTCCTGCGGACTGGGTTTCACTTCTCTCTACTCATGTGCCCCGATGCTTCACCATGCACCTGCCCCTGAGGGATAGCCCTCGAGGCAACGTCGCCGTGTTACCTTTAACTCGGAGGTCTCAGTTAACCACGTCAGTTCAGGATCTGAGTCAGGAGAGGAGCCCGCAGTGATACGTCTCCAATGTATCTATAATTTTTTATTGCTCCATGCTATGTTATCTACTGTTTTGGGCAATATTGGGCTTTATTATCCACTTTTATATTATTTTTGGGACTAGCCTATTAACCGGAGGCCCATCCCAGAATTGCTGTTTTTTTTGCCTATTTCAGTGTTTCGAAGAAAAGGAATATCAAACGGAGTCGAAACGGAACGAAATCAACTGGAGAAGTTATTTTTGGAAGGAAAGCTACTGGATGGACTTGGACCCCACATCAGGAGCCAAGGGAGGTGCTCACGAGGGTGGGGGCGCCCCCCTAGGGCGCGCCCCCCTGCCTCGTGGGGCCCCCGAAGCTCCACCGACGTACTTCCTGCACCCATATATACTCACCTACCCTAAAACTTCCAGAACAGACAATAGATCGGGAGTTCCACTGCCAGAATCCTCTGTAGCCACCGAAAGCCAATCTAGACCCGTTCTGGCACCCTGCCGGAGGGGGCAATCCCTCTCCGGTGGCCATCTTCATCATCCCGGTGCTCTCCATGACGAGGAGGGAGTAGTTCTCCCTCGGGGCTGAGGGTATGTACCAGTAGCTATGTGTTTGATCTCTCTCTCTCTCTCTCTCTCGTGTTCTTGAGGTGGTACGATCTTGATGTATCGCAAGCTTTGCTATTATAGTTGGATCTTCTGTTTCTCCTCCCCCTCTACTCTCTTGTAATGAATTGAGTTTCCCCTTTGAAGTTATCTTATCGGATTGTGTCTTTAAAGATTTGAGAACACTTGATGTATGTCTTGTCGTGCGTATCTGTGGTGACAATGGGGTACCACGTGATTCACTTGATGTATGTTTTGGTGATCAACTTGCGGGTTCCACACATGAACCTATGCATAGGGGTTGGCACACGTTTTCGTCGTGATTCTCTGGTAGAAACTTTGGGGCACTCTTTGAGGTTCTATGTGTTGGTTGAATAGATGAATCTGAGATTGTGTGATGCATATCGTATAATCATGCCCACGGATACTTGAGGTGACATTGGAGTATCTAGGTGACATTAGGATTTTGGTTGATTTGTGTCTTAAGGTGTTATTCTAGTACGAACTCTAGGGCTGTTTGTGACACCTATAGGAATAGCCCAACAGATTGATTGGAAAGAATACTTTAAGTGCTGGCTATATTGTTGAATTCATTCAAGATGCTACTGAAAATTACTATGAGGGAGGAATATATGCTTGTAGGAATTGCAATAATATCAAGTTTCCTCTCTATGTGCTTAAAGTTTTCAAGTTATGCTTGTTTTGCCTTCCTATGCTAGTTGATTATTGTTCCCATAAGTTGTTTGCTCACAAAATACCTATGCATAGGAAGTGGGTTAGACTTAAATGTGCTAGTCATATTCTTCATGATGCTATATTTATGTTTCAATTCTTATCCTTTATGTGAGCATCGTTGAAATCATCATGCCTAGCTAGGGGCGTTAAACGATAGCGCTTGTTGGGAGGCAACCCAATGTTATTTTTATTCCTTGATTTTTCTTCCTGTTTAGTAATAAATAATTCATCTAGCCTCTGTTTAGATGTGGTTTTATGATTTTAATTAGTGTTTGTGCCAAGTAGAACCTTTGGGAAGACTTGGGGAAAGTCTTGTTAATCATGCTGTAAAAAACAGAAACTTTAGCGCTCACGAGAATTGCTGCCATTTTTTGTTGGAGAGTGCTATTTAGTTAATTCTTTCTGCAGATGATTAATAGATAAATTCCTCAGGTCCATCAGTTTATTTTAGAATTTTTGGGGTTCCAGAAGTTTGCGTTAGTTACAGATTACTACAGACTGTTCTGTTTTTGACAGATTCTGTTTTTCGTGTTGTTTGCTTATTTTGATGAATCTATGGCTAGTAAAAGAGTTTATAAACCATAGAGAAGTTGGAATACAGTAGGTTTAACGCCAATATAAATAAATAATGAGTTCATTACAGTACCTTGAAGTAGTGTTTTGTTTTCTTTTGCTAACGGAGCTTACGAGTTTTTTGTTAAGTTTTGTGTTGTGAAGTTTTCAAGTTTTGGGTAAGGATTCGATGGACTATGGAATAAGGAGTGTCAAGATCCTAAGCTTGGGGATTCCTAGGGCACCCCAAGGTAATATTCAAGGACAACCAAGAGCTTAACCTTGGGGATTCCCCAGAAGGCATCCCCTCTTTCGTCTTCGTTCATCGGTAACTTTACTTGGAGCTATATTTTTATTCGCCACATGATATGTGTTTTGCTTGGAGCGTCATTTTATTTTCTTTTGTTTTGCTTGCTGTTTGAATAAAATACCAAGATCTGAAATTATTAAATGTTAGAGAGTCTTCACATAGTTGCATAATTATTCGACTACTCATTGACCTTCACTTATATCTTTTGGAGTAGTTTGTCGTTTGCTCTAGTGCTTCACTTATATCTTTTAGAGCACAATGGTGGTTTTATTTTGAAGAAATAGATGAACTCTCATGCTTCACTTATATTATTTTGAGAGTGTTAAATAGCATGGTAATTTGCTTAAATAATCCTAATATGCTAAGTATTCAAGATTAGTAAACTTTTCTTATGAGTGTTTTGAATACTAAGAGAAGTTTGATGCTTGATGATTGTTTTGAGATATGGAGGTAATAATATCAAAGTCGTGCTAGTTGGGTAGTTGTGAAATTGAGAAATGCTTGTGTTGAAGTTTGCAAGTCCCGTAGCATGCATGTATGGTAAACGTTGTGTAACAAATTTGAAACATGAGGTGTTATTTGATTGTCCTTATGAGTGGCGGTCGGGGACGAGCGATGGTCTTTTCCTACCAATCTATCCCCCTAGGAGCATGCATGTAGTGCCAAGGTTTTTGATGACTTGTAGATTTTTGCAATAAGTATGTGAGTTCTTTATGACTAATGTTGAGTCCATGGATTATACGCACTCTCACCCTTCCATCCTTGCTACCCTCTTCAGTACCGTGCATTGCCCTTTCTCACATTGAGAGTTGGTGCAAACTTCGCCGGTGCATCCAAACCCCGTGATATTATACGCTCTTTCACACATAAACCTCCTTATATCTTCCTAAAAACAGCCACCATACCTACCTATTATGGCATTTCCATAGCCATTCCGAGATATATTGCCGTGCAACTTTCCACCATTCCGTTTATTATGACACGCATCATGATTGTCATATTGCTTTGCATGATCATGTAGTGACATCGTATTTGTGGCAAAGCCACCGTCCATAATTTTTCATACATGTCACACTTGATTCATCGCAGTCCCGGTACACCGCCGGAGGAATTCATATAGAGTCATCTTTGTTCTAGTATCGAGTTGTAATCATTGAGTTGTAAATAAATAGAAGTGTGATGATCATCATTTTCTAGAGCATTGTCCCAAGTGAGGAATAAAAAAAGGGGAGAAAGGCCATAAAAAAAGAGAAGGCCCAAAAAAGAGAGAAAGGCCATATAAAAAAAGAAAAGAGAAGGCCCAAAAAAATGAAAAAGAGAGAAAGGACAATGCTACTATCCTTTTACCAGACTTGTGCTTAAAAGTAGCACCATGATCTTCATAGTAGAGAGTCTCTTGTTTTGTCACTTTCATATACTAGTGGGAATTTTTCATTATAGAACTTGGCTTGTATATTCCAACAATGGGCCTCCTCAAGTGCCCTAGGTCTTCGTGAGCAAGCAAGTTGGATGCACACCCACTTAGTTTCTTTTGTTGAGCTTTCATACATTTATAACTCTAGTGCATCCGTTGCATGGCAATCCCTACTCCTTGCATTAACATCAATCGGTGGGCATCTCCATAGCCCATTGATTAGCCTCGTTGATGTGATACTTTCTCCTTTTTGTCTTCTCCACATAACCCCCCTCATTATATTCTATTCCACCCATAATGCTATATCCATGGCTCGCGCTCAAGTATTGCGTGAAAGTTTATGAGTTTGAGATTACTAAAGTATGAAACAATTGCTTGGCTTGTCATCGGGGTTGTGCATGATGAGAGCATTCTTGTGTGACGAAAATGAAACATGACTAAACTATATGATTTTGTAGGGATGAACTTTCTCTGGCCATGTTATTTTGAGAAGACATAATTGCTTAGTTAGTATGCTTGAAGTATTATCATTTTTATGTCAATATGAACTTTTGTCTTGAATCTTTCGGATCTGAATATTCATACCACAATTAAGAAGAATTACATTGAAATTATGCCAAGTAGCACTCCGCATCAAAAATTCTGTTTTTATCATTTACCTACTCGAGGACGAGCAAAAATTAAGCTTGGGGATGCTTGATACGTCTCCAACGTATCTATAATTTTTTATTGCTCCATGCTATGTTATCTACTGTTTTGGGCAATATTGGGCTTTATTATCCACTTTTATATTATTTTTGGGACTAACCTATTAACCGGAGGCCCAACCCAGAATTGTTGTTTTTTGCCTATTTCAGTGTTTCAAAGAAAAGGAATATCAAACGGAGTCGAAACGGAACGAAATCAACTGGAGAAGTTATTTTTGGAAGGAAAGCTACCGGATGGACTTGGATCCCACGTCAGGAGCCAAGGGAGGTGCTCACGAGGGTGGGGGGCGCCCCCCTAGGGCGCGCTCCCTACCTCGTGGGGCCCCCGAAGCTCCACTGACGTACTTCCTGCACCCATATATACTCACGTACCCTAAACTTCCAAAACAGACAATACATCGGGAGTTCCGCCGCCAGAATCCTCCGTAGCCACCGAAAGCCAATCTAGACCCGTTCTGGCACCCTGCCGGAGGGGGCAATCCCTCTCCGGTGGCCATCTTCATCATCCCGGTGCTCTCCATGACGTGGAGGGAGTAGTTCTCCCTCGAGGCTGAGGGTATGCACCAGTAGCTATGTGTTTGATCTCTCTCTCTCTCTCTCTCGTGTTCTTGAGGTGGTACGATCTTGATGTATCGCGAGCTTTGCTATTATAGTTGGATCTTATGTTTCTCCTCCCCCTCTACTCTCTTGTAATGAATTGAGTTTCCCCTTTGAAGTTATCTTATCGGATTGATTCTTTAAAGATTTGAGAACACTTGATGTATGTCTTGCCGTGTGTATCTGTGGTGATAATGGGATACCACGTGATTCACTTGATGTATGTTTTGGTGATCAACTTGCGGGTTCCGCCCATGAACCTATGCATAGGGGTTCGCATACGTTTTCGTCGTGAATCTCTGGTAGAAACTTTGGGGCACTCTTTGAGGTTCTATGTGTTGGTTGAATAGATGAATCTGAGATTGTATGACGCATATCGTATAATCATGCCCACGGATACTTGAGGTGACATTGGAGTATCTAGGTGACATTAGGGTTTTGGTTGATTTCTGTCTTAAGGTGTTATTCTAGTACGAACTCTAGGGCTGTTTGTGACACCTATAGGAATAGCCCAACGTAATTATTGGAAAGAATAACTTTGAGGTGGTTTCGTACCCTACCATAATCTCTTCGTTTGTTCTCCGCTATTAGTGACTTTGGAGTGACTCTTTGGTGCATGTTGAGGGATAGTCATGTGATCCAATTATGTTATCATTGTTGAGGGAACTTGCACTAGCGAAAGTATGAACCCTAGGCCTTGTTTACTATCATTGCAATACCGTTTACGCTCACTTTTATCATTAGTTACCTTGCGGTTTTTATATTTTCAGATTACAAATACCTTTATCTACTGTCCATATACCACTTGTATCACCATCTCTTCGCCGAACTAGTGCACCTATACAATTTCCCATTGTATTGGGTGTGTTGGGGACACAAGAGACTCTTTGTTATTTGGTTGCAGGGTTGCTTGAGAGAGACCATCTTCATCATATGCCTCCTACGGATTGATAAACCTTAGGTCATCCACTTGAGGGAAATTTGCTACTGTCCTACAAACCTCTGCACTTGGAGGCCAAACAACGTCTACAAGAAGAAGGTTGTGTAGTAGACATCACGTAGCACCAGCAGAGCAGTAGAGTTTCCGAGTATTCGTAGTCGTCCGGATGATGTACGAGTGTAGTCGTACGAGTCATGAGGTTTCATTTCATGTATGAGGGTAGTTGAACCTGGCATGTTATGTATCTTTCTTGTATGAGTCTATGTATAATTATGTTGGAAATCTATTTCTTTCGCCGTGTTTTATTCATCTTTTCGGTTTTCATCGGGCTTTTGTTGCTGGCCTTTCCCCAATTATTTTGAATGCTTCTCATCTTGGTTGCATTGTCTTGGGAAATATTACAATAGGATGCCGCGGGGAGGCAGCAGTAGCAACGTTCGCGAGGTTACTCCTGTTCGTTGTTCCGCACGACAGGCAGGACACTCCCCCGAGCCGTACGTTCCACCACCGCCTCCACCGCCAAATCCTCCTGAGGGAGTCCTGGATTAGGGGGTCTCCGGACAGCCAGACTATATCCTTTGGCCGGACTGTTGGACTATGAAGATACAAGATTGAAGACTTCGTCCCGTGTCCGGATAGGACTCTACTTGGCGTGGAAGGCAAGCTAGGCAGTACGAATATGGATATCTCCTCCTTTGTAACCGACCTTGTGTAACCCTAGCCCCCTCTGGTGTCTATAAACCGGAGGGTTTTAGTCCATAGGACAACATACAATCATACCATAGGCTAGCTTCTAGGGTTTAGCCTCTCCGATCTCGTGGTAGATCAACTCTTGTAATACTCATATCATCAAGAATAAATCAAGCAGGACGTAGGGTTTTAGCTCCATCAAGAGGGCCCGAACCTGGGTAAAACATCGTGTCCCCTGCCTCCTGTTACCATCCGCCTTAGACGCACAGTTCGGGACCCCCTACCCGAGATCCGCCGGTTTTGACACCGACATTGGTGCTTTCATTGAGAGTTCCTCTGTGTCGTCGCCATTAGGCTTGATGGCTCCTTCAATCATCGATAGCGATGCAGTCCAGGGTGAGACTTTTCTCCCCGGACAGATCTTTGTATTTGGCGGCTTCGCACTGCGGGCCAACTCGCTTGGCCATCTAGAGCAGATCGAAAGTTACGCCCCTGGCCACCAGGTCAGGTTTGGAAGCTTAAACTACACGGCCGATATCCGCGGAGACTTGATCTTCGACGGATCCGAGCCCCTGCCTTGTGCGCCACACGACCACAATGAGTACGATTTAGCTCTACCATCGGACAGTGTTCAGAAGATCGCACCGGCAACCACTCCGACCCTCAATTCGGAACCATTCATGCCATCCATGGACGGGTGCATAGACCCCGCCACGGAAGCCGTATCCTCAGCAGCGATCGAGCCGAATATCGACCTTACCTTTCACGAGAGCCGTGTTGCCAAACTGCCGGATCCTTCTCCGACCACGGACTCCGAACCGCATACGCCCGTGCCTATCGAATCCGGCTGGGCGCCGATCATGGAGTTTACCTCCACGGATATTTTTCAACACTCGCCCTTTGGCGACATACTGAACTCATTAAGGTCTCTCTCCTTGTCAGGAGAGTCCTGGCCGAACTAGGTCCGGCAGGATTGGGATGTGGATGTCGAAGAAATTCGCCGCCCACCCACCACCCACTTAGTAGCCACTGTCGATGACTTAACCGACATGCTCGACTTTGACTCCGAAGACATCGGCGGTATTGACGATGATGCGGGAGGCGAAGAGGAACCACTGCCCATAGGGCATTGGACAGCCACCTCATCATATGACATATACATGGTGGACACACCCAAAGAAGGCAATGGCGACGGGACAGCGGAGGATGACCCCTCCAAGAAGCAACCCAAGCGCCGGAGTCAGCAGCACCGCTCTAAGTCCCGCCAAGGCAAAAGTGGTGATACCGGCACCGGAGATAATAGCACTCCGGACAGTGCCGAAGACAACAACAATCCCCTCCAGCAAGATTTAGAGCAGGAGGATAGAGAAGCCAACCCTCCTGAGAGAGCGATAGATGGAGAGGCGGCGGATGATAATTACATGCCTTCCTCCGAAGACGAGGCAAGCCTCGATGATGACGAATTCGTCGTGCGAGAGGATCCCGTCGAACCAGAGCGCTTCAAGCGCCGGCTTATAGCCACGGCAAATAGCCTTAAGAAAAAGCAGCAGCAGCTTCAAGCTGATCAAGATTTGCTAGCTGACAGATGGACTGAAGTCCTGGCGGACGAGGAATATAAACTCGAACGCCCCTCCAAGAGATACCCAAAGTGCAGGTTGCTACCCCGACCGGAGGAGGAAGCACCGAAACCTACATCCCCGACGTATGACGCGGCTGATCGGCCACCTCGTGGCCATGATAGAGAGGCATTCCAGCCAAAAGCTCAGCCTGCACCCCAACGCCATTCAAATAAAAAGGCATGGGGAAATACACCAGACCTGTGAGACATATTGGAGGACAAAGCAAAACATGCAAGATTGATCTACGGATCACGAGGGCGCGCCACTATGCGAGATGACAATCGTCACGCCGGATACAGTAAAAGTAAGTCCGGCCGGGCCGAACACAACGGGCAAGACTCATTTGAGCTGCGTCGCGATATAGCCCAGTACAGAGGCGCCGCACACCCCTTATGCTTCACAGATGAAGTAATGGATCATCAAATCCCAGAGGGTTTCAAACCCGTAAATATAGAATCATACGATGGCACAACAGATCCTACGGTATGGATCGAGGATTTCCTCCTGCACATCCACATGGCCCGCGGTGATGACCTACACGCCATCAAATACCTCCCACTCAAACTCAAAGGACCAGCTTGGCATTGAATCAACAGCTTGCCAGCAGAGTCCATTGGCTGTTGGGAAGATCTGGAAGCCGCATTCCTCGACAACTTTCAGGGCACTTATGTGCGACCACCAGATGCTGATGACTTGAGCCACATAATTCAGCAGCCAGAGGAATTGGCCAGGCAATTCTGGACATGGTTCCTAACAAAGAAAAATCAAATCGTCGCCTGTCCGGATGCAGAAGCCCTAGCAGCTTTTAAGCACAACATCCGCGACGAATGGCTCGCCTGGCACCTTGGCCAGGAAAAGCCGAAATCTATGGCAGCCCTCACGACACTCATGACCCACTTTTGTGCGGGAGAGGACAGCTGGTTGGCTCACATCAATAACATATCAAAGAACCATGGTACTTCGGATACCAAGTCGACAACGACAGGTCACGTCGCAACAAACATAAGCGCCGCATTAACAGTGACAATACCGAGGATACGGCAGCCAATGCCGGATTCAAATGCTCTAAACCCGGATAGCGGAAAAAGCCATTCAAAAGAAGCACTCCGGGCCCGTCCAGTTTGGACCGTATACTCGATCGCTCATGTCAAATACACAGCACCCCCGACAAGCCAGCCAACCACACCAACAGGGATTGTTGGGTGTTCAAGCAGGCCGGCAAGTTAAATGCCGAAAACAAAGATAAGGGGTCACATAGTGATGACGAGGAGGAGCCCCGGCAGCCGAACACCGGAGGATAGAAGAGGTTCCCCCCACAAGTGCGGACGGTGAACATGATACACACAACCCACATCCCCAAGAGGGAGCAGAAGCATGCGCTCAGGGACGTATATGCGTTGGAGCCAGTCGCCCCAAAGATCAACCCATGGTCCTCCTGTCCGATCACCTTCGATCGCAGGGACTACCCCACTAGTATCCGTCATGGTGGATTCGCCGCAATGGTCCTAGACACAATCATTGACGGATTTCACCTCACTCGAGTCCTTCTGGATGGCGGCAGCAGCCTGAACCTGCTTTATCAGGACACAGTGCGCAAAATGGGTATAGACCCCTCAAGGATCAAACCCACAAAAACGACCTTTAAAGGCGTCATACCAGATGTAGAGGCCCATTGCACAGGCTCAGTCACACTGGAAGTGGTCTTCGGATCCCCGGATAACTTCTGAAGCGAAGAGTTAATCTTTGATATAGTCCTATTCCACAGTGGCTACCATGCACTGCTCGGGTGAACCGCATTTGTGAGATTCAATGCGGTACCGCACCATGCATATCTCAAGATCAAGATGCCAAGACCTCGGGGGGTCATCACAGTCAATGGAAACACAGAGCGCTCTCTCCGCACGGAGGAGCACACTACGACCCTCGCAACAGAAGCGCAAATCAGCCTCTTATGGAAATCCACAAGTTCGGAGATTAAGGACCCGAACACCTTCAAGCGCGCCCGGAGTAATCGGCAACAGGACCGCCTGGCACGTTCCGAGCTTGCATAGCAATGCGGCCCCCACCCCGGTCCCAGCCAAACGGCGAAATCCGTGCCACGCATACATAATTATGCATTAAAAATACCATGGGCACAGGTGGGGGGGGCACGACTACGACACGCTCCAAGACGCGGCTTAAACCGCACTAGGGGCTTCCCGCTTTGTTATTTTTCTCTTTCAGGACTTTAATCTCTGGAAACCCTGTCCGGCAGCATGATTGCCGAACACATGATGCAGGAACCAAGGAGGCAGAAAAGCAACGTCACTCCATGGAACTCCCAGGTGGATTACGATAACGAGTGAAATACTTGCTTTAATACTATTCCTCAGCTTGCCCTTGGAAGGGACATGTCAAATAGTCCTACTTTTTGCTTATCGCACTACTTGTATCATTCTGCTTTAATGCACCTTTTTGAATAAACAATGCATAGCATTAAGACTATTATTGCATTCTTCCTTTATATATATATATATATGTTCATTCATGACATCTAGCACCCGTACACTCTAGTACAGCCAATACGCTAGGGGCTTAAGCATACCCCATAGTACGGCGTGAGAAGTCCGAACACTTTCGACAGTGCGGCACCCCGAACTTATAGCATTATATGCGTCAGCTCCGAATCATGTCTTGGGTCAATAGTTAGGTTTGCCCGGCTCCCATGTTTTGGTACCTTACGTTCCACTATATCGGCTAAGGTAGCACTGGGAAAACTACTGCGATTGTGCCCCGGTTCTGCTGGGCTAAGCACCTCAGTAGAGAAAGCTAAAACTGACTGTCATGATAAGGCGAGAGACTGGTCGCTGTTAGAGAGGTTTCAAGTCCCTAAAGACTTATGCCGCTTAGAACGAGGAGTCGGCCCTGTCCGTCTTAAGGCATGTATAGCACCCCGAATTCGGCCTTCCGAATACTAGGGGCTTCGCCGAAATTTAAAATTATAGAATTCTATGTCTAAGTGAGAGTGATAACGCATTATAGTCCGATTGCCTTGTTCGTTGTGCTGAGCACCTCCCTCGAAGGACCCAAAAATGGGAACAAGAGTGCTCAGGTTTATCCCGAACACCCCAGCACTCGTGGCGTGGGGCCAGAAGCCGACGACTAGCCATCTCTCAGATTTGATAAACAGCCAAACAGAAGGTAATATTTTAAATTCAAACAAGTGTTGCATAGCGCATATGAACAAGTTTTCATAATACAGGATTACTCGAGCAAGTTTATTCAAATATTACATCTTTCGCACACTCGTCCGCTACAAGACGGGCACCCTTCAGGACACCCTCATAGTACATCTCGGGGTGGCGATGCTCCTTGCCCTGCGGCGGCCCTTCCTTCACCAGCTTCACGGCGTCCATCTTGGCCCAGTGCACCTTCACAGGGGCGAAAGCCCGACGTGCACCTTCGATGCAGACAGACCGCTTGATGACTTCCAGCCGTGGGCAGGCATCCACAAGCCGCCTCACCAGGCCGAAGTAGCTGTTGGGAAGGGCGTCGCCAGGCCACATCCAGACTATAAAGCCCTTCATGGCCTGTTCAGCCGCCTTGTGCAGCTCAACCAGTTGCTTCAGCTGGTCGCTCAGAGGCATCGGGTGTTCGGTCCTAGTATACTGAGACCAGAACAGCTTCTCTGTTGAGCTTCCCTCCTCGGCCTGGTAAAACTGTGCGGCATCCGACACGCTGCGGGGCAAATCTGCGAATGCTCCTGGAGAGCTCCGGACTCAGGTAAGTAACAAGTAATTTACTTTCACATGCTTGCTTTACATATTGAATGCCTTACCCGCCACTATCTTCTTCATCGCATCAATCTCCTGGAGGGCCTTTTGGGCTTCAGCCTTGGCACTCTTTGCACTCTCAAGGGCCGCGGCAAGCTTGGACTCTCGCGTCATCAAGTCAAGCTCCAACGCCTCATGCTCCGTCATGAGAGCGTGGAGCTCTTGCTGCACCTCGCCCACCCGTGCCTCTTGTTTTTCCCGCTCGGTGCGCTCCTGGGCCGCTTTGTTTTTGGCCTCGGATAGCGCTTGCTTCAGGGTTGCCACTTCGGTCGTGGCCCCTAGCAAATTAAAGATGATCCTATCATTTTGCAATCGCATCCTTTTTGTATATATACATATCTATAGACTAGGTATTACTTACCTTTGTTCTCCTCGAGCTGCCTCTTGGCAAGGCCGAGCTCTTTCTTGGACCCTTCGAGGTCCTGCTTCAGTACGGCCACCTCCGCAGCGGCAAAGGTCAGCAGCAAAGCCTGCATACGCATATAGACATACTTATATTAGACTCCTGCAGATATTAGTTGATCCTCTATTCGACTTTTCTTTTTGAACACCAAACAGAGCATCAGGGGCTACTGTCTATGCGGTAATATTTTTCCTATATTTCAAATACTTACCTCAAAGCCTGTTAGAAGGCTGGCACAGGCTTCAGTCAGTCCACGCTTGGTGGACTGGACCTTCTGGATCACCGCACTGATAATAGTGCGGTGCTCTTCGTCGATGGAAGCACTGCGAAGCGCTCCCAGCAGATTGTCCGGTGCTTCTGGATGGACAGAGGTCACCAGCACGGGCGTCTTGCCCCTTTTGGAAGGAGGCCGCCTGCCCGAGTCCGGAAGCACTGGAGGTTCCGGCGCAATGTTCGGCTGAAGGCCGAACTCGGAGCCCTCGGGAGCCTTACTCGCTCTGCTCCCGAAGTCCGGAAGGTCGCCTTGAGGCGCCTCCGAGACTGTCTCCCCTCGACCCAGTGCCTCTTGAGACAGCACCTCGGCATTGTCCGTAGGGCAAGGGGAGGTGGCGGTCGGAAGTGGATTGCTATCCATATCCGACAAGTCCAAGGAGCCGTCCGACGAAGATACGTCGATACGGGCTTGGGGCGGTCTGCATAATCATATTCGGCGTTAGGAGAAGCAGTGCGACAAAGGTATGCTATGAGTTACTCTGGTATTCGAATACTTACGACTTCGCCAGGGGCTTGGCCCTGAGAAGCCACTCGTCTTCGTCTTCGGCGGCGGTGGTGGAGTAGTCCGGAAGGAGAGTCCTTCCCTTCTTGGACCCTTCGCCCCCCGGTTGGGGCGGCCTTCCTTTTCTCGTCTCCCCCGGCTGGAGGGGGAGCATCTTCATCTTCCTCCTCGTCTTCATGGGAGGAGTGCGTCGCAGAGTCATCGAACGATGAGTCTGATACCACCTGGCGTCGGGAACTCTTTCGGGTTCCCTTGGCCTTCTTCTTGGTCTTCTCCGACACCTTGTAAGGAGTCGGAGTCAGCATCTCCGTCAGGAGAGCGTCCGCAGTGTCTTCGGGCAGAGGGGCCGGACAGTTGATCTTGTCCGATGCCCCCACCCAGTCCTGACAAAGGCATGGGAGCTCAGACCCCGCACGTGGTTAAGCTATGGGAAGTAAAAATCCTACCAGATGTACAAAACTTACCGAATTCGCAGGGCGCTTCGCGCTTAGCCAGCGGTCCTCGGTGAGAGGGGAGGGACCTCGGCGCCCTTAAACAACACCCTCCAAACATCCTTGTGCATCGTGTCGAAGAGCTCGCTCAAAGTCTGGTGCTGGGCCGGGTCGAACTCCCACAAGTTGAAATCCTGTTGTTGACACGGGAGGATCCGACGGAAGAGCATGACCTGGACTATGTTGACAAGCTTGAGGTTCTTGCTTGCCATATTCCGGATACATTTCTAGAGTCCGTCCAGCTCCACCGATGAACCCCAGGATAGGCCCTTCTCTTTCCAGGAGGTGAGCCACGTGGGGATTCCGGATCGAAACTCGGGGGCCACCACCCAGTTGGTGTTGCGCAGCTCGGTGATGTAGAACCACGCCGATTGCCACCCCTTTATGGTCTCCATGAAGGAGCCTTCAAGCCATATAACATTGGGCATCTTGCCCACGATGGCTCCGCCGCATTCCGCTTGTTGGCCTCCCACCACCTTCGGCTTGATATTGAAGGTCTTCAGCCATAGGCCGAAGTGGGGCCGGATGCGGAGGAAAGCCTCACACACAACGATGAATGCTGAAATGTTGAGGATGATGTTCGGGGCCAGATCATGAAAGTCTAGCCCATAGTTGAACATAAGACCGCGGACGAATGGATGGAGGGGAAACCCCAGTCCGCGAAGGAAGTGGTGGAGGAAAACTACCCTCTTGTGAGGTTCCAGGGTAGGAACGATCTGCCCCGCAACGGGCAGCCGACGCGCGATATTCGCGGCTAAGTATCCGGCTCCGCGCAGCTTTTTGATGTGTCCCTCCGTGACAGAGGAAGCCATCCACTTGCCTCCCGCTCCGGACATGTTTGGAGAAGGTTGAGGAGAAGGATGTGGACTTGGGCGTTGGAGCTCAAGTGCGCAAGAATGGATGAGAAAGGAGGAAGAAGGCGTGGGTAGAAAAAGGTTAAACCTTATCCCCTTATAAGGGCGGCCGAAACTATGCGCCCCCACTAGCCTGGGAAAACTCGCTTATCCCCCAAGCGCCGTAATTGATGGCGCGGTTGGGTTACCCACGCCCGTATTGATGAGAATCCCGTAATAAGGGGGACACGATCTCTGCTTTGACAAGACGTGTCAAGAAACCGCCTCACGTTATGTGCGGGGCTAGTTAAAGAAAAACGGTTCAAATAATCACCAATCCATGGCATGATGTCACGTTGCCAAAATGTGTCAGCAGATTAGATTGTGGAAATATTATTCTCTCTACGGTGGTATGTGGAACTTATTTTGCAGGGTCGGACACTATCCTTTTATTCAAACTCTTCTATGGTGTATCCGGAGAAGGAACCTGCCTTGCAATGCCGAAGACAACACTGCGCGTCGGACTCATCGTCATTGAAGCCTGGTTCAGGGGCTACTGAGGGATTCCTGGATTAGGGGGTCTCCGGACAGCCGAACTATATCCTTTGGCCGGACTGTTGGACTATGAAGATACAAGATTGAAGACTTCGTCTCGTGTTCGGATAGGACTCTACTTGGCGTGGAAGGCAAGCTAGGCAGTACGGATATGGATATCTCCTCCTTTGTAACCGACCTTGTGTAACCCTAGCCCCCTCCAGTGTCTATATAAACCGAAGGGTTTTAGTCCGTAGAACAACATACAATCATACCATAGGCTAGCTTCTAGGGTTTAGCCTCTCCGATCTCGTGGTAGATCAACTCTTGTAATACTCATATCATCAACAATAAATCAAGCAGGACGTAGGGTTTTACCTCCATCAGGAGGGCCGGAACCTGGGTAAAACATTGTGTCCCCTGCCTCCTATTACCATCCGCCTTAGACGCACAGTTCGGGACCCCCTACCCGAGATCCGCCGGTTTTGACACCGGCACCGCCCTCCACCGAGAAAATACTACGTATGTTTGAGGAGAGACGGAATAATGATCTGATTGAAATTCTAAAGAGTGTGCAAGCTATGGTTGGATAGAATGGGAATCAGAACGGTCATCACTCAAAGCTGTCAGATTTTCAAAGGACCAAGCCTCCCAGTTTCAGTCAGGTTATTGACCCCTTGGAAGTAGACGATTGGTTGCGAACCATTGAAAGGAAACTTGAGATTGCTCGTACTGAAGAAGGTGATAAAGTTCCATTTGCAACTCATTATCTTGAAGGCGCTTCTACCATATGGTGGGAAAATATAAAAGCCATGTGGCCCGCTAATGAGGAAATCACCTGGTCGAAATTCACGGATCAGTTCCAGAAATATCATATCCCTACTGGAATTATGAAGACTAAGCAGCAAGAATTTCTCGCGCTCATCCAAGGAAATCAGTTTGTGGGTGAATATTTGCAAAAATTCAATCATTTGTCACGTTACTCCCTTCATGATGTGGCCACTGAAGAAAGAAAGATTGACAGACTTCTTGGTGGATTAAACCCGCAACTCCGGTGTACTCTCAGCATGTTTGATTTCCCAGATTTTCAAACTCTGGTGAACAAAGATTTCATTGCGGAAAGGGAGCACAAGCTCATGTCAGGTAATAGGCCTGTCAATAACAATCACAAGCTCAAGTTTGAGCCAAAGAAAGATGGACAACCTGTACAAAAGGCTCGTACTGGCAGCAGACTCAGGTGGAATGCAAGCCCAACTAGCAACAAAATGTTAACAAGACCACGACTCAAGTCAAGAATGTCGTGCCCAACCCAGTGCACGAGGAGCGCCAGCGCATCAATGCTTGCTTCAGTTGTGGGCAAACTGGACATTATGCCAAACAGTGCCCCAAGAACGGCAAGGCGAATGCTCTATACAGGCCACAAGTCAACTTTATGGAATCATGCCCGGACCAGCACCACATCACTGGGCACGTTCATCACCTCTCCGCAGATGAAGCCCAAGAAAAACCCCAAAGTCGTCATTGGTATGTTTCCTGTTAACAACATACATGCAATAATTTTATTTGACTCTGGGCTTCCCACTCTTTCATCTCTCGGAGTTTTGTTGCCCAAAACAAATTTCCTTGTTCGCTTTTGGGCAAGAATATGCTAGTACAAACCCCGGGATCCTTAATCAGGAGCAATTTGGTCTGTCGTAATATGGAAATCAGGATCAACGAAGTCTGCTTTTCAACTTCTTTGATACTTATTGAGTCTGCTAAACTAGATGTTATCTTGGGTATGAATTGGCTGACTCAATACCAAGTATGCATTAATTGTGCAACCCGAGAGGTCACTTTGACCAGTCAGGAGGGGCAGGCTACCAAATTCTATGCTCGCAGAAGCATACCCAAGAAAGAAATGGCCTTCACCGCTGTGACCGAATTGGAATTAATTCCTGTGGTCGGTGAGTTTCCTGATGTATTTCCAGAAGAGCTGCCAGGCAGGCCACCAGATCGAGAGCTTGAGTTCTCAATAGATCTTGTGCCAGGAACCGCACCGTTATACAAGAAGTATTACCGGATGCCCTCATCAGAATTAGTGGAGCTAAAGAAATAGCTTGATGAAATGCTCCAGGAGGGATATATCCGTCCCAGCTCTTCACCATGGGGATCACCTGCTATCTTCGTGGACAAAAGTATGGCAACCTCCGCATGTGTGTGGATTATCGTCAGCTGAATGATGTCACCATCAAAAACAAATACCCGCTGCCAAGGATTGATGATTTGTTTGATCAACTCAGTGGGGCCAAAGTATTCTCCAAGGTTGATTTACGGACTGGATATCATCAGCTCAAGATTAAAAAGGAGGATATTCCTAAGACCGCCTTTACCACTCGGTACGGTCTTTATGAATATACAGTGATGTCTTTTGGTCTCACCAACGCCCCTGCTTTCTTCATGCATATGATGAATAAGGTATTCATGGACTTCCTCGATAAGTTCGTGGTAGTCTTCATCGATGACATACTTATTTACTCAAGGACTGAAGAAGATCACAAAGAACACCTCCGAGCAGTGCTACAACGACTCCACGACCATCAGTTGTACGCCAAATTCAGTAAATGCAATTTTTGGCTCAAGCAGGTTGGATTTCTTGGACATGTGCTATCCGCCGAAGGTATAGCCGTGGACCCAAGCAAAGTAAAGGATGTGCTCGATTGGTTGCCACCCACAACCGTATCACAGATCCGGAGTTTTCTTGGATTAGCCGGGTATTACCGTCGTTTCATTGAAGGGTTTTCTAAGATTGCTAAACCCATGACGGAGCTGCTCAAAAAGGATAAGAAGTTTGAATGGACTGAGGACTGTGAGAAAAGTTTAATGAGCTAAAGATACGGCTAACGACCGCACCGGTGTTAACTCTTCCAGATATCTACCGCAGTTTTGATGTGTACTGCGACGCCTGCAGACAAGTACTTGGATGTGTGCTTATGCAAGACGGCAAGGTAGTAGCTTATGCATCATGACAGCTATGACCCCATGAGGGAAATTATCCCAGTCATGATCTAGAATTGGCCGCGGTGGTTCATGCTCTAAAAATTTGGAGACACTATCTCATCGGGAAGAGGTGCCAAATTTTTACCGATCACAAAAGTCTCAAGTACATATTTACTCAACCAGATTTAAATCTCCGTCAACGAAGGTGGCTTGAGTTAGTCAAGGACTATAATCTTGGAATAAATTACCACCCAGGTAAGGCCAACGTGGTCACCGATGCACTCAGTTAAAAGCCTGTCAGCCTGAATGTCATATTGGAATCCTTGCCTCCTGAACTTCAAGAGGAGATTGCTCAGCTAAACCTGGCCATAGTTGATGATGGCCTTGCTAATATTTTGGAAGTCGCTCCCACCCTTGATGAAGAGATCCGCAAGGCACAGCCTGATGCCACCATTCTGCAGAAACGTGCCAAGAATGTGGTAGCAGGACGGACTTCAGATTTCACAAAGGATCAATTCGGTACTCTCCGGTTCCGTGGAAGGATTTGTGTACCAAATCATGCGGATATAAAACAGAAGATCCTATCGGAAGCACATGAATCTTCGTATTCTATTCACCCTGGAGGTACGAAAATGTATGAGGATCTGCGACAAGTATTCTGGTGGGATGGGATGGGATGAAGAAAGACATTGCTTATTTTGTAGCCCGTTGCGACATATGCAACAAGGTAAAGGCAGACCATCAGAAGCCAGCCGGACTTCTCCAACCCCTGCCAGTCTCACAATGGAAATGGGATGATGTCTGCATGGATTTCGTCATGGGACTGCCCAAGACTCCGCGAGGTAATGATGCAATCTGGGTCATAGTGGACACCCTAACCAAGGTTGCTCACTTTATCCCGATCAGAACCACATATCGAGCAGATCAACTTGCATAGCTGTATGTATCCAGGATAGTCAGTCTGCATGGAGTACCCCGAACCATCACTTCTGACCGAGGTTCACTTTTTACCTCTGCTTTTTGGTCACGTCTCCATCAAGCCTTGGGGACAGCACTGAAATATAGTACCGCTTATCATCCCCAGACCGATGGCCAGACAGAGCGGGTGAACCAAATAATCGAAGATATGCTGCGAGCCTGTGCTTTGTCCCAAGGATCTAAATGGGAAGATTGTCTGCCATATGTCGAGTTCTCTTATAACAACAGCTTCCAGACCAATCTAAAGATGTCACCATATGAGGCTTTGTATGGCCGTAAGTGTCGCACTCCTTTAAATTGGTCTCAAACTGGAGATGGCCGTATTTTTGAGACGGATCTCATGATGGAAGTCGAGAAACAAGTTAGGGAAATCAGTGACAGATTGCAATTGGCCAAATCTCGACAGAAGAGTTATTATGATGCAAAGCACCGATATATCAGTTTTGAACCCGGAGAACAAGTATACCTCCGAGTCACCCCTATGACAGGAGTCAAGAGATTTCAGACTCGAGGAAAGTTGGCACCCAAATTTATTGGTCCATTTCCCGTTATATCACGAGTGGGTACTGTTGCATATCAGTTGGAACTGCCCCCTGAATTGTTGGACGTGCACAACGTGTTTCACGTTTCATAGTTGAGGCGATGCATATCGCCGCCTGAGAAAAAGACTGCTATGACTGAGGTAGAGTTGGCAAAGGACTTAACATATGAAGAGAGGCTAGTTAAAATGTTGGATCAGATGGAAAGGGTCAAACGCAGCAAAGTAAGAAAGTTCTACAAGGTTCAGTGGGCGCATCACACAGAGTCAGAATCCAGGTGGGAACGGGAAGAGTTTCTCAAGACACATTATCCTGAATGGTTTTCCCAAGCAACCGAAGCTCGAGGACGAGATTCATTCTAAGTGGGGGAGGTTTGTGACAGCCTGGTTTTTGCCCTCCTTTTTTTGCCTGATTTTCAGTTGGTTTGATTTTTGAATTTGGAGTTTTTGAATCCTTTCATATGGACTTAAACACTTGGGTACCCCTTGGCTTTCACCCAAATGTCACATTTACCCCTCTAACCATCATTCCCACTCTGGTTCATCTCAAAACAATATTTGGAATGTTTTTCCTTAATGAAAAATATTCATTTCCCTCTCTTAAACCCTAGCTAGATCAATGTGCTCCAAAGCAACCCCAACTTTTCTTGCCCACAAAAATCTGAGAAAATTCAAGAAAAATCTTCGAACCCTAGGGCACCTTCTTGAGCAAAAATATTGCATAACTTTTTGGAATATTTTTGCTACAGAAATATTTTATGTTCTGGACAGAAATGGTAGTTTCTACAGCAACTACCATTTTACTTGCTCCTTTGGGGCTGATTTTTCTTGTGCATCATCACCCTAGTAGATGATTGCTACCCTCCAAAACTCAGCTCCCAACTCCCAGCCGTTTGACCATAGTAAGCTCTCAAAGTTACTGATCAGAAACTTACTAGGCTTGTGAAATCTTTTCTACTGCGTCTAGATCCAAACCAAAGTGTGGTAACATTCAAAACTACCACGAACAACATGCCAGACATGAAGTTTGGGCTTAGGTCGGCATGAGGTCAGAGTTCACGCGGTGACCGCATTCGTCCAGGCATGCTGGCATGCGGCCGACGCGCTCTGCGATGCGCTCGAGCCTCTGTTGATCGCGTGCTTGCTTCCCCGCCTGCCTAAGCGTGCCAAACCTCGCCACCATCTTCGTCTTAGCCCCATTAACTCTCTCCTGGCGCTCGCTGACGCTGGAGCTCGCTGCAGCGAGCACGGGCACGGTCCGGCCAACGAAACAGTGTGGTGCGCACTATGCTTGTCGCCACCCCAGTGCCCATGTGCTCATCCTAGCTCGCCCACAGTCCCCCTCTCTCACTAACGCCGCTCGTCGCCGGGCGCCGTGTCCAGGTGTCCACTGGCGGAGCCCGTACCCCCCTCGACGCTCGGCTATAAATAGAGCCCTCCCCCAGCCTCCTCGAGCATCATCCACCACTCTCAAACACTCCACAACCTAGTAGAAGACCGTGGCCCGGCCAGGCAGGCCGCGGGCCGCCGTCCCCGAGCTCAAGCACGCCGGCGATCCCCTCGGGTCATTCCCGTAGCTCTGGCCCCTCCCAGGCCTGGGCAACCCTTCCAGGGCCTCCGCCACTCTGCGGTGGTGCCGTTCCGCCCAGTTGGAACCCCTGGAGTCGCCTCTGCTCGCCGTCGTCTTCATCTCCGGCGAGCTCTGCTTCATGTCTCCGCTAGAGAGGAAGATTTCGACGCCGTCCGACCACCCCTAGCTACTCTACGGGTATGGGCAGGTGCGCCTCAGTCTCCTCTCTCGATCCCTCCCTCTCGTTTTGGCCACGGATCCCTCGTCATCGGTGTTTGCTCCGGCGAAGCCGCGCCGCCTCTGTCTCGTTTCCCCTCTGCCCCTCATCTGACTAGCGGGGCCCGCTAGTCAGCCACTCAGTACGCATGCGAAGCAGTACGAGTGGTGGCTCCCCGAGGCTTTACGCCTTCGACGTCACCCCCCTCCAGTCTGTTTATTTAAATTCAAATTCATATTTATCTAGAGAGCTTCAAACAGCTATAACTTTTCAACCATAAGTCCAAATGAACTAATTCTTTTTGTATTGTGTTCTTTGCAAAGAAATCTAGCATCCCGCCAAAAATGGGATTTTTCCCTGCTGCCTAGATTTTCTGGTGAATTTCAGAAGGGTTCTTGATGATTTCTTTTTGTGTTTGTAATTGTTTTTCAGAGCAGTGAGGCTTGTCTTGAGGATCACCAGGAGTCTTGTGAACCTCATCTGCACTAAGGCAAGCCACAGCAACATTTTCATGGTGCCATTGCAATATTTGTGATTTTCCTAGTTGAATGAATGATTTAACCCATGCATATAGATCATTATTGTGTTATTCACATTCTGTTAAGTGCTAGTTCAAGTTAATAGGCTTGGGATACAGAAAGTTTAGAGCCAACTAAGTTGCTAAGAGACTAGGATTTATTTTTGCTATGGTAGAAATAATATGGTTATGGATATAAGTAATTAATTGAAGTTATTTTCTTGCATGAGAATAATGATAAAACTTGTTAGAAAAGATTCTGTTTAATGTGAGGTTTAATCTTGACCAGAGGACTGTCAAGAGTTGTTAATGGTTATGCTTAGTGTGGATATAGTTGACTCAGTCTTTTCCGGTATTATGTGATGCATATTTTATTGTTGCACTTCATTGCATACTATGACACCGGCTATTTTCAATTTAAGTTGAACCTGATAATAATACAACTTGAATATATCGTTGACCGGGTCATGGTGCCACTAAATCGATTTTTTCCGAGTGCAACCACATTTGCCTGTATGGGAAGGCCTTTATTCGGTCCATTGTCATGCCACTGGTCGGTGCCTCCAACTAGGGAAGGTTATGGGCATGCGGTACCATGGCCCGGTAAGCAGACATAACCTTGTGATCCCGTTGTTGAGATTTTTGGCCTCAAAAGTAGGTCACACCATGGGCCAACATTTAATAAAATTTGCACACTAAGTTATGAACTCTGCACTGTTGATGATGGCGGGAAGGCCATCATGTTGGAAAGGACCAAGTGTTGGTCGTGGTTGTGATCGCCGGAAGGATCATTGTTTTAGACCTAGTATGGGTCGTGGTTGTGATCGCCGGAAGGATCATTATTTTAGACCTGGTATGGGTCGTGGTTGTGATCGCCGGAAGGATCATTGTTCTAGGCCTAGTATGGGTCGTGGTTGTGATCGCCGGAAGGATCACGAGATATTCTTGGTTAAGATGTTGAGGTTGGTACGGTGGTGATCCAAGAAGTGATCACCGTTGGTAAGAGAAATTTTTCCTCACAAGGATATGATCACAGCATGTTGAATATATTGTTGCATTATTAATAATTGGTTAAATATCATGATATTGTTTGTCATTATGTTTATGTCTGTTGTGAGCTTGCAAGTACATTCAATGTACTGACCTGGCGTGTCATGCCAAATTTCAGGAAAAGCCTTATTGGAGAAGAGTGTTGTCCGAGTCTAGATCATGTCCACATCGGTGTCCCTGTACTATGGAGCTTCTGTTACGACGTTGTTCCGCTGTCGCGTAGTTGTTATGATTGAGGCCTTTATGTTCACTAAATAATGTACATATTGTTCAGCCGCACCGTGCGTGCCGCTTAGCCTCGCTACCTGTTGTAATGTAAACTTTGATCCGCTAGCATCAATAAAGCGGTTGTTTTCTGTACCAAGATGTTATGTGTTGCCAGAAGACATGGTCTTTGGGCTGGCAATGCATGGTAAACCGGTTGCTCTGAGCCAGGGTGCCACAAAGCAGCGAACGTTCTTGCTCGTATCGGCGCCAAGCATGACCCTGTCCCACCTAATATCTTTCTGGAAAGGCTTTTTAAGCCATCCTTGGTGTGGCAGGGGGCAAACGGCAACACTAGTCCAGATCCGCACATAACCCCATATTCCGAAAACACCGACATCATCGGAGACTCATCCACCGAAATAACATCATTGGCGCATCTCATCATGGCAGTCATTGCCCCATGGACCGAACCCTTCCTGGCCTACCTTAACAGGAAGGAGCTTCCTGAGGACCAGAATGAGGCACACTGCATTGTCCGGCGTTCGAATGCCTACAAGGTTCATGATGGAGAACTCTGTAAGAAAAGCGCTACCGGAGTTCTTCAAAGATGTATCTTCGAGGAGGAGGGGCGGAAGCTCTTGGCCGAGATTCACGCAGGGCTTGGCGGTCACCACGCCGCAGCTCGGGACCTTGGTAGCAAGGCTTTCCATACAGGGTTTTATTGGCCGACGGCCTAAGAGGATGCACAGGACCTTTTCAAACGTTGTGTCGGATGCCAACTCTTCACCAATCAAAGCCATATGCCCCCCCCACGGCCTTAGAAACAATCCCCATCACTTGGCGTTTTGTGGTCTGGGGACAAGATATGGTCGGACCCCTTAAAGGAGGAAGCCATAAGAGAAAGTACCTGATGTTCATGGTGGATAAATTCACTAAGTGGATAGAGGCCAAACCAGTCAATATGGCCGAAGCAGGGCCGGTAATAGATTTCATATCTGGTGTGGTACACCGTTATGGTGTCCCACACAGTATAATAACCGATAATGGCTCTAATTTCATAGCCAATGAAGTGAAAACTTGGTGTGCTAATCTCGGTATTAAACTCGATTACGCATCGGTCTACCACCCACAGACAAACGGTCAAGTCGAATGGGCGAATGGTCTTATTATGGGCGGCATCAAACCTAGACTAGTGCGGTCTTTGAAAGAATCATATAAGCACTGGGTGGAGGAACTTGACTCCGTACTCTGGGGGCTGCGGACCACGCCCAACCACACCACTAGATATACACCTTTCTTCATGGGGTACGGTGCAGAAGCAGTGTTACCCTGCGATATTATTCATGACTCACCTCGAGTGCGCATGTACAAAGAGAGAGAAGCCGAGCTTGATCGGCAGGACAACCTATATGTCTTGGAGGAGGAGCGCGATGTCGCAAAAGCCCGTTCCGCATTTTATCAGCAACAGGCTCGCAGGTATCAAAGCAGAGAAGTGCGGGCCAAGACTTATAACGTTGGTGAACTCGTTCTACGCCCGCCGGAGAAGAAAAAGGACAAGCTCAAGCCCAAGTGGGAGGGTCCCTTGATCATTGACGAGGTTCTCACCGGAGGAGCGTACCGCCTGCGTGATGCGTCAGATAATCACCTGGAGCCGAACCCCTGGAATGCGGCCAGACTATGATGATTTTATGCCTAGCGCCGAACTACTATGTTCGTCTTCTCCCTCCTGTTATTAATGTTATTTTTTCTCTCTTTTCGTTTTTTTATCTTTTTTCTTTCGTTTTGCTCTTTAGCCTTACGGTTTCAGTACGGCTAGACCGTCCTTACCTAATGCGTTCACCTCTGCATATGTACATTCATTATACCTGGGGGCTTCTCGTACAGAAGCTTGCTATTATTCTTTGAGCATCAAGCTCACCACATATGCGTTTTTCCATATGTACCTTTTCTTCGCCACTATATGCATCGATATGACTTAAGTTTTGGCCAAGCTGGGTTGCCTGGCTCCTGTGCTTATGCCCTACGTTCCCATTAGTTTGGCTACGGCATAAAGGGAGCACCTCTGCGATTGTTACTGCCGGGTCATCCGGATGTGTACCTCAGACTGGGTGAAGCCGAAAGCTAGCGTTCTTAATTGAATTTTCGGTCGGCGAATTAAAGATGTTTTTGCATTCACTTCATTGTGAAACCCCAGAAGTTACTAACTCTGTGATTTTTTTCAATCACAGTTCGGACATGCACATTAAACGCATGCACACCCAGGGAAAGGAACCCTTAATGAAACTATTCTCTTTGGAAGATGTTTCTTATGTAATGTAATATAACATAACTAGCCGGATACACATTGTCTGTTCAAGCAACTATGACCCCTATGCCTGGTTCCCATGCATACCCCGGTATATTCTGCCGTAAGGGTATTCGGAAACACTCTGCACCTTCAGGTCCAAAGGTTGAAGCGAAAAGGTCGGCCATGACAATTGTTTTTATTATCCAGTTAGAAGGAAAGTACATAGTCACCTAGGACTCAAAAACTTCCTCCTCTATACTATCCAATAGGCGGTCTAATTTACAATCCTGTTGGGAGTATCTAGCAGCCACCTCTACTTGGCCATATACTAAGCTAATGGGAATTTCTTCCCCATTTGACCCTACCGGTCCGACCTGGGCCATGTGATTCGGATCCAGCTTGGTATATCACGTTTTTATCATGTCCCAGGCTTCTCGTGCACCCTCCCGGCAGGACGATATCTTCCATAGTCAGATACATCGCCGCGCTCCCTTGAACAGCTCTACAAGCTTCTCCATACTCCCTGGAGGGGAGTCGGATGGCCATAAGGCCTTGGCTACACTCCGCATTGCTAGCCGAGCTCGCTCGTGCAGCTGCAACAGCTCTTGCAGAAGATCAGTTGATGATCCTGTAAGTGCATCTAGTGCCACCCCTAGTTGGTTTTGGAGTATTGACGACAAACCTAGTTGAGGGACTAATGTGTATATGAGAATTGCAGGATAACACAGGTAGAAGTCCCTCATTGATTCGGTTTTCCTACGAGAGATGACCCCTAAAAATGTATGAAGACAATGAAGTCAAAGGTGGTATGTGAAGACATTCACATTGAAGACTATGACAAGAGAAGACGTCGCGTGAAGACTATGGAGCACGAAGACTTAGCAGTTTCGTCGTTCTGTGTTTTTCTTTGTTGAGTCATAGGAACCACCGTACTGTTAAGTGGGGTCCAAGAGAACCAGTCAGAATGACTGAAGTGATGCTTAACCAAAATCCTATGTCTTCGAGTGAAGACTATGAGAGCAAATCTTGTCCAGAGTTGGATAAGTCAGCTTTGCTTGTAGCCCAAGTAAAGTTGCCGTGTGTGTTTGAAATCTGACCGTTGGAACACGTGTCAGTTCCTTAGTGACCCAGGGTCATTTTGGACAAATCAGGTCGGGTTGCCTAGTGGCTATAAATAGCCCACCCCCTACAACCATAAACAGTTGGCTGCTCAGAGTTAGAGTACGGCTTTTGTCGTTTGAGAGCAACCCACCTCGAAGCCTTCGAGAGAGAATTCCTTGCGAGGATAAAGCCTTAAACACCCAGAGCCAAAGAGTGTTAGGCATCACTTAAGTCTTCCTGTCTGTGTGATCTGAAGACTTATTACACTTGAGGACTGTGAATCCTCTAGCCGATTAGGCGTCGCGTTCTGAGCATCCAAGAGTCATTGTGGATCGCCGGTGAACGAAGTCTGTGAAGGTTTGGAAGTCTACCTTGAAGACTTACCAGAGTGATTGGGCGAGGACTGGGTGTCCTTAGCTCAAGGGGAATAAGGTGAAGACGAGGTCTTCTGAGTTGAATCTCAGCCTCCCTAACCAGACGTACAGTTGTCACAGCAACTGGAACTGGTCCAGCAAATCATTGTCTTCAGCGAGTCACTAGTTTCATCCTTCCCCTCCCTTTACTTACTGTTGGTCCTCGTGAAGTCATTGTACGATTGCATCACCATTTGGCTTCACTGAGTGATTACTTGTTCTGATTGGCTTCACAATATCTTCCTACCTGATCCTTACTGTCTAGCTGCTATTAGTCATTGTGCTTTCACTTCATTGAATACTTGACTATGGTTTGCCTAGTGTAGTCTACCTTCCGCTGCATGGTAATAGGTTTATTTCTATCGTTTGTTTTCGAAACTTACATGTTTTGAAGACTTTCCTAAAAATCGCCTATTCACCCCCCTCTAGTCGATCACTAGCACTTTCAATTGGTATCAGAGCAAGGTACTCCCTTGTTCTGTGTGATTCGGTTAAACCACCTGGAGTTTTAGCTATGTCGACTGCAGGGATAATTAAAGTCTCCGCTGCGTGCCCCGTCTTCGATGGAACTGAATATCCCTACTGGAAGAATAAGATGCGCATGCATCTTGAAGCCATTGATGTCGACCTATGGTATGTCGTCAAGAACGGCGTTCCCAAGGCTGGAGAAGGTGTCACTGCTGCTGATGTCAAGAAGTTCGTTCAACTGGACTCTACTGCCAAGAATATCATCTGTGGTTATCTGACCAAAGGACAGTATGGCTGCATGAGTGCTTTGGAAACATCTAAGCTAGTCTGGGACTGGTTCTCCAAGGTCAACGAAGGCGTCTCAACCCAGAGAGATCAGAGAATCAGTGTCCTTCGCAACCTCTTCAACCGCTTCAAGAGAAATGACAATGAGAATGTCCAGCTCACATTTTATCGACTCACTGACATCACAAATGAGCTTCAAGCCCTCGGCGCCACTGAGATCACCAAGCATGAAGTCGTCAAGACACTCCTGAGATCACTTGACAGTTCGTTTGACACCCTAGCCCTAATGATTCAAGAACGTCCTGATTTCAAGACACTCGATCCGTCTGACATACTTGAGAGGCTCAACACACACGAATTTCAGCTTTCTGAGAAAACAGACATCTACGGTCCCAACTATGGGCGAACTCGTGCCTTGAAGTCAAAAGATGTCTCCTCATCTGAAGAAGAATCTGACAGCAGTTCTGATGATCCTGAAGACAATGGAAAGGAGCTTGCTATGATTGTGAAGAAGTTCCAAAAATTCACCAAGAAGAAAGGCTTCAGAAAGTCTTCACGATCAAGCTCAAGGAATGATGAAGCTTCTGCTCATGACTACAAGAAGAGAACATGTCACAAGTGCAAGAAACCTGGCCACTACATCTCTGAGTGTCCACAGTGGGACAATGAGAACAACAACAAGAAGAAGAGCAAGGAGTATGACTCTGACGACGAGAAGAAGAAGAAGAAATACTCAAAGTCTTCTTCCAAGTCTTCCTCAAGGTCTTCATCACACAAGAAGAGCTCATCTGGCAAGACACGTGCGTTTGTTGGCAAGGAAATGGATTCTGAGGAGGAGTCTGCTTCTGAGGAGGCGGAGGTGGAGTCTGAGGAGGAGTCCGATTCTGGTGCTGCGAGTCTAGCTACAGCAGTCGTTGCCAAGTCCATCTTCAACACTGAAGACAATGACTTCATCACCGACACCGATGCAAATGACAAGGACTACTCCGCTCCTTCCTACTGCTTCATGGCACGCGGTGCCAAGGTAAACACACGCACTACTCACTATCAAACATCTAGTGACGATGACTCGGATTGTGGTTCCAAACCCAGCTACAAAACACTTGCTAAAATTGCGACTGAACAACAGAAAGCTATGGAACACATTCAAAAACTGTTAGACAAAAGCGATGATCTGTTAGACGCTGAAATGACTCGATCTCAGTCCTTAATTGAAGACATAAAAAATCTTCACGTTAAGTATGAGGAATTTGAAAGTCGTCATGAAACACTCTCAACAACTCATGAAAGGCTTTCCTATGATTATCTTCAAAGGAAGCAAGATCATGAGAAATTGAGAGCGGCTCATGAAGATCTTCAAAAGGAAAACGAGTCACTTCTGTCGGATTTCAGGTTCCGGCAGACCCTTGAGGTTCGAACACTGGGGTCCGCACGGAGATTTCGCCTTCTACCTACCTGCACCCCTCTACCTCGCTGAGATCTAAGCTATGGAAAGAACATCACAAGAGACACAGGGTTTATACTGGTTCGGGCCACCGTTGTGGTGTAACACCCTACTCCAGTGTGTGGTGTGGTGGATTGCCTCTTGGGCTGATGATGATGAGCAATACAAGGAAGAACAGCCTCGCGAGGGTCTGCTCTTGGCTATGGGGATGAACTGCTAGGAGTTCAGTCACCCTTCTCTCTCTCTGTGTGATGCTACTCGATCCGATTTTCCCCCTCCCTCTACCTTGTGGGTGGCTAGTCCTATTTATAGGCAAAGGCCCTGGGCCTCTTCTCAAATATTGAGCGGGAAGGGCGCCAACAATTGGCCATTTTGAAGGGGAACAGCTGGTACACTTATCCTGACTAAAGTTAGTCCTCGCCTGCCAAAGACTCTAGTGGTGTCGCTGGCTTGGGCTCCACAATGACTTCCTCCCTGCCATTGGACTGGTCTTGGTCTCGTTGCACCGAAACGGGTGCCTTTGCTTGATGCTCTCTCCTGCGCTTGCTCCCTTTGCACCAAAGAGGAAAGGAGGACACTGCGCGGGCTGGCGCCCGCCTGGCGCCCGCCTGGCGCCCTTGGTCGTCATGGCTTGCGTCACGGGCACCTCGTGAGGTACCCCGCCTTGATCTCTCCGCCTCCTCGCGAGCCAGCCTGATGTGGCCGTTCCTGAGGAAGCTCCGTGTCGTCCACCCCACGAGGCTTGGCCCCTCGCGAGGGTCCTGGGTCTGCGTCGATGAAGCCGTGCCGTGATGGGCCCCCTTTGAGCCACGCCGCAGGCCGTAGGCAGGCAAGTCTGGGGACCCCTGTTCCCAGAATGCCGACAGTAGCCCCCGGGCCCAAGGCGCGCCCGGACTTGGCCGTGCAGGGAGGCGAAAGGGCAAGGGCAAAGCACCGCGGGCCCTAACAGCACGGATCGGACAAGTCCCTGCATGCAAAGCGGGTCATGATTACCTGCGATCGTGGAGGTCGGCGGTTGGCCTTCGCCGGCCATAAGTATGGAACGGCGCACGCCCTTCAAGTCCATCCCTTCTTGCTTCTCCTTCTTCCCGGTCCTTGCTCCGTCTTGCTGCGATGGCTCCGATCCGCCGGTTCTCGTCGGAAGAGAAGGGAAAGGCTCCCCGAGAGGAACCAGACCCGCTCCCGCCGAAGAAATGGCTCGCCCTCCGCGGCCGGGACGAGGGGGCCCATCATGTGGTGTTGAGGCCCTGGTGCGAGCGGGCACCGCCGGGGTTCCCACTTCCCTTGTACGCCCACATCGAGGGCCCTGAAGGAGTTGATGCTGATCGCCACGGGCGGCGCCGCCGTCGGCGCCGACGGGTCACGAAGGTGTGGGTCGTCCCCCCTAGGGTCCACACCCAGCGCTCCTCCCGAGAGTTCGTGCTCCGCGCCACCATGCCTCCTCAGTCTTGGATTCACCTTCCTCCCTTCTTCGCCTCCATCATCCCGCAGGGAGAACTCCTGGAGCTTTGGCTGCAGCACGCCGGCTGCAGCACCCTCGCAACCGAAGCAGAGGTCGCGGTCGTTGCTCCAGGCGAGGTCTTCATGACTCGAGGCTGGAGCGAGATCGCCCGGGTTTGCAGGACAAGAGGCGCCTTCGCGATCCACTTGGAGTACAACGGTGCTTCGGTGATGTTCTTCAAGGTCTTCGATGCGAACGGGCGCTGGCTGGAGTGCTGCCCCGGGAGAGGTGGTCGGGACCCTGCTACGGCGAGGACTGGGCCCGCCGACCGCTCCCTTGGCGGCTCCTCAGGCGGCGGAAGTTCCAGCGACTCCGGCGAGCTCTTCACGACTCCGGAGACGAGCGACGACAACTATGAGCCCCCGAGGCGGTGCTGCTCCTGGAGCAGGGCGGGCTCGTCAGGCCGTCGCCGACTCTGATCTGGATGGGGTTGGCGCCGGTGCTTGACGGCCCACTGTTGATGATGACTTCTTTTGCAGGGGCGCATGTAGTTAGCGTCCCTTTAGGATCTGTTCCCTGCGAGGAATCAAAGACGCATCCCGTGGGGGCTTGTAAGGTGCCTGTGATCCTGTTTTGTTAATATAACCCTTGTCGTAGAATTGTGCGAGTTGCTCATTCCGTTTTAGCTCAGTTCTCCCTTTCGAACCTCACGAGGGCTGGGTGCTCTGCGCCGATAGGTCCCAGTCCCAAGGCGGCTTCAGACATCGCTGGTATGCCAGGTCGCGATGCTGTGGTCAAGGCCAGGAGGTGAGCGACCCGGGGTTCGGTAAGAGCCCCTGAGTCGTGATGCTCGGGAGGTCCCCTTTGGCGCTCAAGCAGCCGTTGTTCGGTGAGAAAGGAGAGCGGCGTTGCTAACACGGGATTGCATTAGGTGCGGGGATGGTGCCACGGTAGCTGGTGCTTCCGGGTGGTGACTTATCTCAAGAATCAGGGGCCGTTCTCTGGTGTGTCGCCGGGTCCATGCATCGGCAGGCGTGAGGTTGCTCGGCGAGGCGGCCGTCGAGGGCCGGGAGGCCAAGCTCAGGAAGCGCCGCGACCGCCAAGGCGCGCTGGAGAAGGAGTTGGGGCGAGGAAGGTCGAGCTGGACGACAGGGCCTAGGTTCTTGCCGAGGACCGCGTGGCCTTCGCGGAGATGGAGGCGAAGGCTCGCTCCTCACTGAGGATGCTTTACGACAGCGGCCTGGAGAGCCCGCTGGCTGGCGCCGAGGACGGCCCCGCCAAGCTGCTTCCCTTCCTGGTTTGCGCTCTTGAAGATGTCTCCCTTGGCCTTGGCCCCATGGCCGAGGCCGAGGCGCGTGTCCTGTCTTCTGCAGCGCTGACGCGGGGCCTCACCCACATCTACCTTCGCGATCCCGGCGTCGACCTCGACAGCCTGCTAGAGCCAGTAAGCGGCGAGCGTGCCTCTGCCGCTGCCGAGGCCGTGAAGCGTCGCGCGAAGGCTCTGCTGGGGAAGTTCCGGGCCTTCAGCACCAAGCCGAAGCAAGGCGCTGCCGACCCCGCTGCTCCATGAGGCGAACCCACTCCGCGCTGCTCCACCGCCGACAAGTGACTCCGTTGTGGCTCCTGTCCTGCCTTTAATTCCTGCACATGTATCATGCCTCAAGGAGGCATTTAAACTTGCGTTTGGCATTGAGATAATAGTGTGGGCTGTAATATTTGCTTTTGAATTCCTAGAAATTTGCGCTTTTCCTTCCTACTTGCTTATGTTCTACGCCGGCAGAGCCCGGCCCCGCGCATACCTCACCCAGCGTTAGTCCCGACCGGAAACCAGGACGGGGCCAAGGAGTGAGGGGCTACGTGACAAGTTAGGCTCCTGAGTCGCGATGCTCAGGAGTCCCCCTTGGCGCACGAACAGCAAGTAGGGAGGTATGATGTGGGTGGATCTAGCGTTCTACGTCCGCAGAGCCCGGCCGCGCGCATACCTCAACCGCCGTTAGCCTTTCGGAACTAAGGAGTGAGGGGCTACGTGACCAGTTAGGCTCCTGAGTCGCGATGCTCAGGAGTCCCCCTTAACGCTCAAACGGCCTTCGTACCTTGGCTCCTCTCGGGGAGAGACGCGCGACGAACCAGGCCCGGGGGGGGGGCCTGGCTGGGTGGCGTGCGTCTGGGCGTGACCCAGGCGCAGCCCCCGTGCCCAGCCCCCTCGCGCGGCACTCCCGAGGGGAGGCGTTACGATGAGGCTAGACACTGAGCTCTGGGCTCCCTAAGGTTGATGCGGCCCGGGGGCCGCCCTCAGTTGTTTATCACCAGCGCGGAGCATAGCGCTTCCGTATGTGTACGGGCATAGCCGCTCCTCGGCAGTGTCGTCAGCCAGCGCGGAGCATGGTGCTTCCACTGGTACGTGGGAGGGGGCTCCCCTCCGGGAGGAGCCCCGCCCTGACATGTGGCTGGCACGGTAGGGCCTGGCGAGGTGTATCTGGGCACCCGTGAGCCAGCGTGGGACTCACGGGGCCCTACCTCTAGGCGTGTTGCGCCTGGCACTGGGCCTTATCTTGTGATGTGTCCCTGCAAATTTGGTTAGATGCCGGCACTCTACGTCCTCGGGTCCCGGCCCTCGAGCTGGCCTCAGCCGTCGCTGGTATGCCAGGTCGCGATGCCGTGGACAAGGCCAGAGGGTGAGGGCTGGAAAGCCAGTAAGAGCCCTGAGTCCCCCCCTTTAACGTGCAAGTGGTCGGCATGGAGAAGAAGAGGTGCCGTGGACAGGCATCAAATAATCAAGCATGGTGGGTCGAACGCATAGCCAGAAATAAACGCAAAAGGGGTACATGCCGCTCGGTCTGGCCCGAGCGACTTGGGGGATGATGCAGCCTAAGGGGCGCCCCCAATAAGGTAAGCTAACAACATGAAATAAAAGGGATACATGCCGCAGGTACGGACCCACGCGGCCTGGGAATAATGCAGCCCTGGGGGGGCGCTCCCAGCTGGAAGTGAAACTTAAAAGATGTCACCTGATGATGTTGAAGACGAAGGAGTGTTGGTGTAGCAGACTCGGTGGGTTGCGGAAGCCGATCCTCACGAGCCCCCAGGCCCAGGGGCCTCGGGGGGCTCCGGAGGCGCTGGTGGTTCCTTGCGGACCATCTCCATCTCCGCCAGGGCTGTGGAACGCCCGGCCTCTTGAGCCTCCATGATGCCCCTCGTGAGGCGCTGGTACGTGGTAGCCACGTTCGGCAAGCTGTAAGGCATGCGAAGGTAGCTGTGGGGTGGACCTTCGCAGCGCCCCACTCGCGAGGGCCAGAGGCGCTCCAGAGAGGCAACTCGATTGAGCCCTGGTATGTCGATGCAGACGCGTAGCCCACCATCCTCGCCTGGATGGGGAGCCACAGCTGGTAGGCGGCGGCCGCCTCTCATGACTCTTGACTCTTGTAGCTCCTGAATGGCCTTGCTGACGAACTCCTGAGGGTCTGGCTCTCCTTGCTTTACTCCTTCCTGAGGGAAACGTGCTTCGAAATACGCCTCCATGTGGTGCCCAAGCGCCTCCCTCGTGACCTTAGCCAGGTCGGTGGCCCTCCAGGGGAGAGCCCCCGAGCCCTGCCTAAGGAGGGCGCCGGGCGCGCTTTCCTATGTGATGGAAGGAGGTTCCCCCTGGGCAGGCACGGGCACTGAGGGGCCGGGCCGGACGATGTCTTCTTCTTCTTGGGGGTGGTCTCGGGAAGCCTCCTGCTTCCGTGATCCGGGTCTTCTAGTGACGCGGCCTGAAAGGCTCATTCCAGGGAACACACCGCGTCCTTCTCTTCAAAGAGGCACCGTGATGACTCCGCCACTTCCTGGCATCTTGAGGATGTTGTAGCCGTGGTGAGTTACGACCATGAACTTGGCCAGCGCTGGGTACCCAAGGATGGCGTTGTACGGCAGGCGAATGTGAGCGACGTCGAAGTCGATGAGCTCGGTGCGGTAGTTGTCGTGTGTCCCGAAGGTGACTGGGAGGCGGACCTGCCCAATCAGGACCGTGGAGCCGTCGGTGACTCCGGAGAAAGGCTTGGTCGGCTGAAGCTGGTTGTAGGGCACTTGGAGATTGTTGAATGTTTCCACGGATAGGATGTTGAGCCCTGCCCCGCCATCGATGAGGGTCCTGGTGACCACCACGTTGCTGATGATTGGGGAACAAAGCATCGGGAGGACTCCGGCTATAGCTGCACACTTGAGCTGATCTGCTGAGCTGAACGTGATGGCGCACACTGACCACCTGAGAGGGCGCGTGGCTTCCAGCTTGGGGAGGACTGCATTCACTTCGCGGGCGAACTGCTTGAAGATGCGTTGAGAGGCTAGGGCTTGAGCCCCGCCTAGGATGCAGGCGACAGCGCGCGGCTCCTGGAAGCCCCCAGCCCCCTCGTCCTGATGTCGGTCCTCATTTCTCCTTGGCTGCGGCGGCAGCAGAGGGAGGCCTGCGTTGCCTTGCGGGCGATCCTCGCGAGGCTGATCCCTCCAGTCTCCCTCGCGAGGCCGGTCTTGCCAGCGTTCCTCGCGAGGTTGATCGCGCCACCCTTGGCGCGGGCCGCGGTCTTCCCAGCGTCATGCGTTCCTTCCTCCTCCTCGACCGTAGCCCCGGTCACCGCGGTCGGGGCGACGGCCGATCCTTCCTTCTCGCACGGCTCGGAGCTCTTGACATTCGTTGGTTTTGTGTGTGTGGAGGTCGTGGTACACACAGTACCGACTGCCCTTGGGAGGTTCGGGCAGATCTCTGCCCCGCTTGGTGTCCAGTTCTGCCGCGAGCACGGCAGCCCCCTTGCGCTTCACATCCTTGGCCTTGGGCTTCTTCTCTTCTGGGTCTGCGGCAGGCAGCTCGAGGAGGGAGAGACGCCCTTCCTCAGCCCTGGCGCACTTGATTGCCAAGTTGAACAACTCCAAAGAAGTGCACAGGTCTTCATGCATCGCCAGCTCCTCCTTCATCTTGACATCGCGCACGCCGTCGGAGAAGGCTGAGATGATGGCCTCCTCGGTCACCTTGGGAATCTTGAGGCCTGCATTGTTGAAGCGCTGGATGTACTTCTGCAGGGTCTCCCCGGGTTGTTGCTTGATGCGGCGCATGTCGCTCACGGCGGGTGGCCGGTCGCGAGTACCTTGGAAGTTGGCGATGAAGCGGGTACACATATCGTCCCAGGAGGAGATCGTGCCTGGGGCCAGGTTCAGGAGCCAGGTGCGGGCCCCGTCCTTGAGCGCCATGGGAAACCAGTTCGCCATGACCTTCTCGTCTCCGTTGTCAGCTTTGATACCTAGCTCATAGAGCTGGAGGAACTCCACAGGGTCGGCCGTGCCGTCGTAATGAGGAGGCAGGTCTGGCTTGAACTTGCCGGGCCACACGACGCTGCGTATCTCGGCGGTGAATGCACAGCAACCTGCTGTGGCCACAGGAGGCCTTGGATGACGAAGAGCTTGGTCTTGCATGCCCCCACGCGCTGCAGCTGGGAGCAGCGTGGGGTCTTGACGCGCGGGAGCAGGAGCATGGTCGCGACGTGCTGGAGCAGGGAGCGCCCGGGAAGCTTCTTGCGGGCGAGGGACTTCTTGGCAGCTCTACTCTTGCCGCGCTGGCACCTGACGGAGCGGGTTCCGCCCAGGGGCCACGCGCCTTGGAGCCATGGCGCCTTCTTGAGGAGGAGGCGGCCGGGGCGTCGCCGGAGCTTCGTCGCCCGCGCAGGGCGGGGTGCGGTGCAGCGGAACAGACGGCGCAGGAGAGCCCCCTACGGCGTGGACGAGCTCGGCGACGCGGTCGAGCCATTCTTCGTAGACGTTGTCAACGGGACAGTAGCGCAGGAGCTCGTTTGCCGCGATGAGTGCAGCTCGAGCCTCCATGGGTGCGCGGAGCGCGCGGGACGAAGAACCAGCTGGGGTGAGCGAGGGAGTAGCGGTGCGGCCGTCTTGCCGCATGGACGGATGCTGAGATGACGCTTGCTGCTCATCCCCCACCGGGCCGGTGGCGGCGTTGACGGCAGGTGACGGGGAACGGCGAGGACGCCCGCCGACAGGAGCCGTCTGGGCGACGCGGGAAGTGAGAGCGGCCCGACGCTCGGCGTGGGCCCGACGAGCGTCAGACATGGACGCGATGGTCGGAGGAGAACGGGGTGGTGGAAGACGAATTCCGGCGCACCCCTACCTGGCACACCAAATGTCGGATTTCGGGTTCCGGCAGACCCTTGAGGTTCGAACACTGGGGTGCACGCGGAGATTTCGCCTTCTACCTACCTGCACCCCTCCGCCTCGCTGAGATTTAAGCTATGGAAAGAACAGCACAAGAGACACAGGGTTTATACTGGTTCGGGCCACCGTTGTGGTGTAACACCCTACTCCAGTGTGTGGTGTGGTGGATTGCCTCTTGGGCTGATGATGATGAGCAATACAAGGAAGAACAGCTTCGCGAGGGTCTGCTCTTGGCTGTGGGGATGAACTGCTAGGAGGAGTTCAGTCACCCTTCTCTCTCTCTCTGTGTGTGATGCTACTCGATCCGATTTTCCCCCTCCCTCTACCCTGTGGGTGGCTAGTCCTATTTATAGGCAAAGTCCCTGGGCCTCTTCTCAAATATTGAGCGGGAAGGGCGCCAACAATTGGCCATTTTGAAGGGGAATAGCTGGTACACTTATCCTGACTAAAGTTAGTCCTCGCCTGCCAAAGACTCTAGTGGTGACACTGGCTTGGGCTCCACAATGACTTCCTCCCTGCCGTTGGACTGGTCTTGGTCTCGTTGCACCGAAACGGGTGCCTTTGCTTGATGCTCTCGCCTACGCTTGCTCCCTTTGCATCAAAGAGGAAAGGAGGACATTGCGCGGGCTGGCACCCGCCTGGCGCCCTTGGTCGTCATGGCTTGCGTCACGGGCACCTCGTGAGGTACCCCGCCTTGATCTCTCCGCCTCCTCGCGAGCCAGCCTGATGTGGTCGTGCCTGAGGAAGCTCCGTGTCATCCGCCCCGTGAGGCTTGGCCCCTCGCGAGGGTCCTGGGTCTGCGTCGATGAGGTCGGGCCGTGCTGGGCCCCCTTTGAGCCACGCCGCAGGCCGCAGGCAGGCAAGTCTGGGGACCCCCGTTCCCAGAACGCCGACAACTTCGCGCCAAACAGACCAGTTCAGCTCAGGAAGGATTTGAACCACCATGTCTTAAATGCATTGAGCGTGATAACGCTGCTTCTGTTGCTGAATGTTCTACTACTGCTACTGTTGCAATATCTTCAACTGTTGATGTGGTAACTAACCCCTCTGCTGAGGATACCACTGCTATTGCTGATGAGAATGCCAGGTTGAAGACACTGCTTGAAACAGGGATGTACAAAAGTCTCAAAGGGCATCAGACACTATGTGATGTCCTCAAAAGGCAGATCCTGAGCCGAAACCCTATGAAAGAGGGTGTTGGGTTCGAAAGGAAAATGAATGCTGATGGCTCTTACTGGAAACCTGAGCAGTACCCCAAAACCACATGGGTTGCTGCAAAGGAACCTTCAGCGGATCCATCCACTCTATCTGGCTTCACTTGTGCTAATCCCATTGTTATTGATGAATCCTTTGATGCAAACTATAAACTGTTTAAGAATCAGAATGGTGAAGTGTTTGCCAGGTATATCGGTACTAACTACAGGAATGGACCGCCTATGAAGAAGATCTGGGTGCCGAAAAGGTGTTTGGAGAATCTTCCTGTGAATGTCATCATGACACCACATGTGAAGAAGACAAACCCCAGACCACAGGCTTCATACGGTCCAAAGGCTTCATACAGACAGAGGACTCACTTGAGTCGCACTAACGCAAATGTTTTGCAGGGAAGCCATACTCAGGCCTATGAATATGAGCGCGGTTCAACAAACCGCCATGTTCATAAGACCAAGAACTATTCTGCTTATTTTTATGAGTACTGTTGTCCACCTGCAAGACTTTTTGCTAGGGCTCCAAAGCCAAAGTTCTCAGATGCTGCACTTAGACTCATTGCTTCGAAGCCACCCTTGAAGAGGTGGGTGGCTAAGAAAGCTTAACTCTCTTTTCCAGGGAAAGGTCTCCAGCCGAAAACCAAAATTGTCTGAAGCTATTGCTGGGGACCCTAAACATCTTGTAGGGCGCAAGATCAAATGCCCAAATGGTCTTATTATGTACTTTGTTCCTGAATCGCTTGCTACTTGCCCTATCAGTCCTAATCTCGATCTAAGCTTTAATAATCCACTAGTTCGTCAAATGTTTTTGCTTCACAATTCTCTTCGTGAAGCCTATCCCCCTAACTGCACTGTAGGGTACGACACCGGCAGCTTCAGAATGGATTATTCATAGTGGGTGTACCAATCACATGACTGGCAAGTGAAGCCTTCTCATGGACTCAACTTTACATCCATCTGACAAAAATCACATCACATTTGCTGACACTGGCAAAAGCAAGGTATTGGGTCTAGGTAGAGTTGCAATCTCAAAGGATCAACACATGGATAAAGTCATGCTTGTTGAATCCCTTGGTTTCAACTTAATGTCTGTCTCAATGCTTTGTGATTTAAACATGACTGTGATGTTTGGAAAATATCGTTGCCTTGTACTAATGGAATCTGACAAGTCTCTAGTGTTTGAAGGGTATCGGAAAGATGATTTGTATGTGGTAGATTTCTCAGCAGGACCACAACTTTCCGTATGTCTTTTAGCAAAAGCTTCTGAATGCTGGCTCTGGCATCGAAGGCTAGGGCATGCTGGCATGAGGAACCTCCACACCCTTGCAAGGAATAAGCATGTCATAGGAATTGAGGGCATCAAGTTCAAGAAGGATCACTTATGCGGTGCCTGTGAAGCAGGAAAGATGACGAGGTCCAAGCATCCCTCGAAGACAATCATGACAACGACTCAACCCTTCGAACTGCTCCACATGGATCTTTTCGGTCCCACTCATTACTAAACTCTTACTACTACTGCTTGTCTCTATGGCTTTGTCATTGTTGATGATTATTCAAGATATACTTGGGTGCATATAATCCTCTACAAGACTGAAGTGCAGGATGTCTTCAGACGCTTCGCCAGTCGAGCAATGAACAACTATGGCGCCAAGATAAAGCACATCAGAAGTGACAATGGCACTGAATTCAAGAACACTGGCCTAGATACATATCTTGATACCTTAGGCATCACACATGAATTCTCAGCTCTGTACACACCACAGCAGAATGGCGTCGTCGAACGCAAGAACAGAACACTTATTGAGATGGCCCGATGCTTGATGAATACAAGACTCCAAGAAAGTTCTGGCCTGAAGCCATTAATACTGCATGCCATATCATCAACCGTGTTTATCTTCACAAGCTTCTGAACAAGACATCCTATGAGCTCCTTACTGGCAAGAAGCCAAACGTCAGTTACTTCAGAGTATTTGGCGCCAGGTGCTGGATCAAGGATCCACATCACACTTCAAAATTTGCACCAAAAGCACATGAGGGTTTTATGCTTGGATATGGAAAGGATTCGCAATCCTACAGAGTCTTCAACCTTTTTCACTACAAAGTGGTTGAAATAGTGGATGTCCGGTTTGATGAGATGAACGGCTCACAAAGAGAGCACCTGCCAAATGTGGTAGATGAAGTTCCATCCAGTGAATCAATCAAACTTATGGGAACTAGAGAAATCATACCGTCTGAAGCTCAGCCTGAAGAGGAACTTATCATCTCCGCACCTGATCAACCTGAAGACAATGCTCAGCCTGAAGAAAATCCCTCTAACGATGACAATGATCAGCAAGAGCAAAATCTTTGTCATGTACATCCTCATGTTGCAAATGAAGTACAGATTGAGAGAATAATTGATAGCATCAATGCACCAGGTCCACTCACTCATTCAAGGGCAACACAGCTAGCAAATTTCTGTGGCCACTTCGCATTCGTCTCAATATCTGAACCCAAGAAAGTTGAAGAAGCCTTCATGGAACCTGAATGGATTCAAGCTATGCAAGAAGAGCTTCAACAGTTTGAGCTGAATAATGTATGGGAACTGGTTAAGCGTCCTGATCCTCGCAAGCACAATATAATAGGCACCAAATGGATATATCGCAACAAGCAAGATGAGCATGGTCAAGTTGTCAAAAACAAAGCTCGTCTCGTTGCTCAAGGATACACTCAAGTTGAAGGGATTGACTTCGATGAAACATTTTCTCCTGTGGCTAGACTTGAAGCCATACACATACTGCGGGCCTATGCAAATCATCATAACATACTTCTATATCAAATGGATGTGAAGAGCGCTTTTCTCAATGGCAAGATTGAAGAAGAAGTGTATGTTGCACAACCGCCTGGCTTTGAAGATCCAAAACATCCTGACATGGTGTACAAGCTCAACAAGGCACTGTATGGCCTCAAACAAGCCCCTCGGGCTTGGTATGACACACTCAAAGACTTCCTGAAGAGCAAAGCCTTCAAATCTGGTTCCCTCGACCCCACTCTCTTCATGAAGACATATGATGGTGAACTGTTTGTGTGCCAAATATATGTGGATGACATTATCTTCGGCTGCACCAATCAGAAATACAGTGAAGAGTTTGGATATATGATGCAAGAGCAATATCAGATGTCCATGATGGGTGAGCTGAAGTTCTTCCTTGGTCTTCAAATACGTCGGCAACGCAATGGCATCTTCATATCTCAAGAGAAGTACCTCAAAGATTGCCTAAAGAAATTTGGTATGCAAGACTGCAAAGGCTTCACGACGCCAATGCCAGCCAAACATCATCTGGGTCCCGACGACAATGGTAAAGAGTTCGATCAAAAGGTATACCGCTCCATGATTGGTTCTTTACTTTAGCTATGTGCATCTAGGCCAGATATTATGCTTAGTGTTTGCATGTGTGCTCGATTCCAAGCGGCACCAAAGGAATCGCATCACTTAGCTGTGAAGCGAATTCTTCGATATTTGGCTTACACCCCAACACTAGGATTATGGTATCCAAAGGGCTCAGAGTTTGATTTGGTTGCATTCTCGGATGTTGATTATGCTGGTGAGAAGGTGGATCGCAAGTCTACATCAGGCACATGTCATTTTCTGGGACAATCACTTGTATGTTGGTCTTCAAAGAAGCAGAACTGTGTATCTCTCTCCACTGTTGAATCTGAATACATTGCTGCTGGATCTTGTTGCGCTCAGCTTCTGTGGATGAAGCAAACACTCAAAGACTATGGCATTCATCTAAAGCAAGTGCCACTCTACTGTGACAATGAAAGCACCATCAAGATCGCCAACAACCCAGTTCAGCACTCGAAGACAAAGCACATTGAAATTCGTCATCACTTTCTCAGAGATCATGTTGTGAAGGAAGATATTGATATCATACACGTCAACACTGAAGAGCAATTGGCAGATATCTTCACCAAGCCCTTGGATGAGAAGAGATTTTGCAAGTTACGGTGTGAGCTAAATATCTTGGAATCCTCAAATGTCATGTGATCAAGCACACATCCTAACACTTATGCATATTGATGACTTAGATGTGCAACACAGGAAGTAAAGTATATTTTCAATCAATGAAGACATACATTCTAAGTGTGAATTGATTAATGTGGAATTTGACTTCGGAGCGCCACGATAATTGTGCGCCGTGTCTGGGTCTAATACTTCCTATATAGTGGGTAACGCCACCACCAAATTCTTCTATTTGAAGTGTTTCACCCATGCGTTACATTTGCTATGTCTTCACATTTGGTTTGGCTTCAATAGAATCTCAACCTGTCTTCATGATTATCTTCACTATGTTGATTATATATATATATACTAGTGTTCTGTCCTCTACAGCATTCACTTATAGCTATGTCTTCTTGTTGAATCTTTTGAACTAAGTGAATGTGATCGGACCCTAACCTCTCTATGCTTTCTATCTCAAACTCTATCTCTCCAAATCATATGCATTCTCTTGAAACTGTCGAATGTCTTCTCTGCGTCCTTGTCAGCAGAAGATACAGAGACAAACATTAAGTCCGCTTTCAATGCTAATTCCTTCACCTAAAACCCAGAGAAGTGGGAACGACCACCCGACAATCCAGGCGTGCGTGGGAACGTGGACAACCTCCGATATGTTGCATGATGGCCATGTGTCCTTAAGATGTGAATCACCAGGGGCACCTATGTAATAACATTGTGCCGTCCCTGTCCTTATAAATACACGCCTCACCACAGTCATTATCCTTTCTTCTACTCTCGCACAAACCCTAGCGCCACCACTAGCCCTTGATGATGCCGGCGACGAAGCGCTTAGCTGCCGCGACCTCTCGGATGCCGTCTTCACGCCGGCCGCGGACATCGTCTTGTCCACCGTCGCCATAGGTGTCCTCTGTCGCCAAGTTAGGGCACGAACGATCGAACTGTTCGGCCTCATCTCCCTCTCCGTCTAGCAGTTCTTCGTGTGGTAAATAAAACTTCCTTTTTACGGCCCCTTTGATCCTATAGATTCATCACTTTCTTCCACAAGAAGTTTCTATTCACACAAGTTGGATCTATTTCATACTGCATCTCATAATATGCCTAGTATGTTCACTTATGCTTCACAAAGTAGTTAGATTCCTCACTTGTATTGATCCATCGATTCGTACAAATCTGGAACCAACTCTTTATCTATGAGTGAATGTCTTCGCACGTTGAGGTCAATGTCTTCTAAACTGATTTATCTTCAAAATCTTCTGAGAATGCATATGACCTCTTCCCCTTCCCTCGCACCTTAATGCTGTCACAGGTACATGTCCGTGGGAGAATCCCTTGGTTCTCATAGTCTGCATTCATTTGCAGAATTCTTACAGCATCATATAAATTCTCCCGAAGCCAGTTCCTGTTTGTCCAGCAAGCGAAAGCCTTTGAAGCCTTTGAATGTGTTGAAGCCATTCAGTTTAAAGTTCATGGCTGCAGAGAAATCAGTAAGGAAGGGTGGCAGAAAGCGTCGAGGTGAAACATCAAGAGATCTGCCCGATGACCTCTTAGAGCTGTACAAGACAGATCCAGAAGAGGATTACAATCAGCGCAAGACATGAATCCAATGGATTCGACGATATTGGGCAGAACAGTGGTTCAAGTACAGGTTTGTGACCAAGGAATATGCTGAGAAGAATGCCATCAAGCGACCATGGGGAGACATCCTATACAGAAATCTTCAACCCAGGTCCAGAGATGAAGCCATTGAACAAGGCTTCTATCCCTGCATGGTCCGTGGACCATAGCCTGCGGATGCTGACCCATCGTCATTGCTATGGTGTCGTGACGACAATCTGTTCAAGCGCAACTTCCAGTTTGCCTAGAATTCGGCGAAGCAGAACAAGAAGTCATTGGGACTAGACTTCAACCCTGGTCCCTCTGCTCCCCGTGCCGATGGCACCCGCGAAGCTGAACCCAATCTTGTTGGGCCCTTCTACAACCTGGAAGGTCTCATCACTCATATCATGGTTCAAGGGACAGTTGTGGATGAGCCTACAGATGACGCTGAATCTGATGAAGCGCCTGCTCCACCGAAGCCAAAGAAACTGAAGCAGCCTAAAGCTTCAAAGCCTGCCTCAACACCAAAAATCTCACAGGTGAAGCCACTGGCTACTGCACCTCCTGAAGACAGTGTGCAGTTTGAAGATTTGTCACGCATCTCCAAGCCCTCGAGAGTCAAGATGCCTTTGAAACACACCAACCAAGAACTGACTGCTGCTGCTATTCTGCGCAACGACGCCATTGATTTGTCCAGCGATGAAGATCTTGCAGATGACGCTCTTGAGCAACTGATCAAGAGCAAAGAAGAAGCAGAAATCTTCAATGATTTGCCTCTCTTTGACGTGGCAATCATCCACAACTTCATTGATGAGTGGTTTGACATGCCCAACCTCAGCTTTGAAGATCTGCAACTTCCAATTGGCCTTAGTGTCGCCTTCCATGGCGCCATTGCTTCAGAGCTAGCTCTAGCTCAGCGCATCGTTGAACTGAAGCAAAAGATCGACTTTGAGAAAGCTCAGTTCAAGAAGCACATGGCCAAGCTCAGCGTGCAAGAGGTCAAAAATTTCAAGATCATGCTGCACGAGCTCAAAGAAGCCTTTCTCAAGAAGCATGAAGAAGCTCAAGGTTCTCGTGAGCGCATGAAGAGCCTGGCTGACAAGTGTGTGCAAGCCTACAATGAGGCTGAGAAGCGCAAGGCCCTTGGTCGTCCTGGCATCGATCCCAGGATGGCTGCAAAGAAGAAGAAGAAGCCAGCTGTGGCCGAACCCGAAGCACCAAGGCAGGAAGCACATTCCATTGTCTTCCCAGCCAGCATGACTAGCTCGAAGCCAAAGGTCAGGTCAACCGCTTCAGAACTGAAGAAGACGAGGACTGCTGAGGCTGAAGCGAGAAAGAGGAAACATCCTGAAGCCTCTGATGCTGCTCCCTCCAAGAAGAAGCGCAAGACAAAGAAGGATCGGGCTGCTCCCACAGAGCCCTTACTTGTTGAACCTATCTCCATGGCTCGCCCTGCATCTGCACAACAAGAGCACCAACTGATTGTCCATGAGCCTGCTTCCATAGAGGCTCATGAAGCTGAAGACATTCCAGCAGTTGATCCCACCGTTGCTGAAGACTTTGGTCACCATGACAATGTTGAAGATGATGTAGTTCTTCCTTAGATCGAGCACAACTTGGTATCATCGCCTGTGCTTACGCACAACGAACTCATCAGCATTGGTCGTCCTCTGACGCCAATTGCTCAGGATGCATCATGGGCTGATCACCCATAACAACAAGTCACACCACCCCGGCAAGAAGAAGAAATCACTTTGAGGCCCAGCCAACTCCGTCTCCAGAGGCGTTGCCAGCGTTACGCAGGCTTCACAAAGGATCAAGGTCTCAAGTCCCTCTTTCGAGCATTCCAGAAGGAGAAGTGCCCCACCAATCTGTTGCACGTCAAGTGTTTCCAGATGCCACTCCTACTGTGAATGTCTCCGAGTCTGAGGCTAAAGCTGCTGAAGACATTCCGGCTGCATCAGCCGACGACACACAAGAAGAAGAACGTGTCCCTACTCCCCCCATTACTGAAGAAGCTGTTCTCGAGGAGAACGTGTCTGTGCCCGACCCTCCAGCTCATCAAGTGGAGGTTGAGAATCTTGAGGCTGCTACCACCAACACAAATGAAGCCAATGACATTGTCATGGCTGAAGCAAATGTGGAGCCTGCACCAACCAATGTGCCAGAAGTCAGTGAAGCCAATGATGCTACTGCTCCCGCGCCTACTGCTGGTCCTCAGTTTGACTATCACGTTGAGCACAGGCCTCAGGTACAGAAGCCAATGCCAAGGTTTCCCAGGTTTCCAGGTCCTGCATCAGCACCCGGATCCTTTAATGTCAACGGCTTCAAAGCAGACAACACCTTCTTCAATAGCGCCAAGAACCCCTACTCAAGGGAAAGAATATCTTCTGATCGGTTCTGGAGCTATCCGCAGCGAAGTTATTACTCATGCATTCTGTACAATCAAGGTCGCATTTTCCCTCATATGCGTCTTGACACTGAAGCCATAACTGGTCTTCCTTGCTTGGAAGAAGCTCTGGATTGCTTCAAAGAGTCTGGATTGTTGCCTTTCGTCACCGACCAAGAGAACTAGAACGAAGAGTTGCTGCTCCAATTCTATGCCACTCTTCACATTCGTGGCTACAACAGAGATCCGAAGACTTGGGTCCTTGAGTGGATGACCAGCAATGTTCATCATGAAGCCAAAGCCTTTGATATCATTGAGCTCACTAGTCTGCCCACTCTTGGAGATCTTTATGAACCTGGTTGTCAGCTTCACAGTGCAGCTATGGAGAGCATCTTTCAGAAGCCTGAACCGAACATGAGTCAGATGCTTAGCATGATGAAGCCTTTGCCTCCAGATGCTGCATATCCTAAGGAGTTCTTTGTTGAAGACCTTGAGTATCTGCCACGCACTATCTATCACATTATCAGGCGAACTCTCTGGCCCATCAAAGGACATTCTCCACATGCAAAGCTGGAAGGTGCAATGAAGACTTTGGTCTTTTATATTCTTCACAACAAATGCTTCAATGCACAAGACTTCTTTATCTGCCAACTTGCTACATCAGGATCTAATCTTTTTGGCTTGAAGTTTTACGCTCCATGGATAATGTGGCTGATCAAACTACACTCAACTGTCTCATATCAGCCCTCTGCTCGCAATCATCGGATCTTTCTGCCTGACGTTGATATGTCCGTTGAAGCCATCTATCCAGAGCCTACCAAGGAGCCTCTTAGTCTTCAGAATGCTGAGCATCAAAGTTTCTCTCAAAACATTGAAGGAGTTGAAGCAGTCACTCGTGTTTATCCTCTGGCTGGTACTACACGTGCACCTCATCATGCCCTCACTGAAGCCACTGAAAGCACTATTGCCCAACGGCCCAAGAAGCGATCTCGTGTTCTCAATGACCGAGAGCTTCTGGTTGCCCTTCATCAGAAACAGGATAGGCATCATGACTGGCTGAAGCGCCAAATGCAAAGCCTCTTGGTGGATGTCAACCGCATTCGCAATCTTGCCACCAAGAATGCCTTCGTTGCCCATGAAACCTGTCGGCGTACATGGAAAGGGCTGATGCTTATGTGTTCTAAAGATGATCTTCAAGAGGATTGCTTCTCTAAACGTTTCAAGTTTGACTCCACACCCCCAAGAAGGACTGTACTGCGACGAACTCCGTCTCTTGAAGACTCTGAGTTCTCTTCCTCCGCGGCAACTGTGAATGCCAGAGTGATCGAGGACGAAGACGATGCCACTTCACTGCTCCCTACTTTTGCACGCATCGACACTGCCCCGAGTTCGTCTGCATTGCCGAACAACACCGACGACCTTGCTGCTTCACCTACTCCTCATGGGAACGAGTAGACGCTCTATGTCTTCAAACCTTTTTGGTCCTTACTGATAAAAGGGGGAGAAGCATATGAGTTTGATAGTCTTCAAGCGGGTCCATATGGGCGGTTGCTTTATGTTTTGCCTAGTGTTTACAACTCTTGTTTTGATACATTTGGTTCTTTGAGTTGTAACACTTAAACTCGATGGTCGTCTGCTACTTATTTGCTATTCTGTGATGCGATGATAAATTCCACCTGTGCGACGACAAATTCTGCACTTAGATCATTTTGCAGACGTCCATTTTTCATTATGCATGTCATTATCTTCACATACTTTTCATGCATGATGAATTGTCATCATAAGTTGAAGAGGATCTCCACAAGTACAACCTGCCATGTGTATTTGCATTCCAAAAGCAAATTACTTATATGCACATCTTCAGGGGGAGCCCTTGCAACTTATGAAGACAATTCCTTATCCTTTACAATTTCACATATTATATTCCCCGTTGAAAACTTCAACTAGTTTGTCATCAATCACCAAAAAGGGGGAGATTGTAAGTGCATCTAGTGCCACCCCTAGTTGGTTTTGGAGTATTGACGACAAACCTAGTTGAGGGACTAATGTGTTTATGAGAATTGCAGGATAACACAGGTAGAAGTCCCTCATTGATTCGGTTTTCCTACCAAAGATGACCCCTAAAAATTTATGAAGACATTGAAGTCAAAGGTGGTATGTGAAGACATTCACATTGAAGACTATGACAAGAGAAGACATCACGTGAAGACTATGGAGCGCGAAGACTTAGCAGTTTCGTCGTTCTGTGTTTTTCTTTGTTGAGTCATAGGAACCACCGTACTGTTAAGTGGGGTCCAAGAGAACCAGTCAGAATGACTGAAGTGATGCTTAACCAAAATCCTATGTCTTCGAGTGAAGACTATGAGAGCAAATCTTGTCCAGAGTTGGATAAGTCAGCTTTGCTTGTAGCCCAAGTAAAGTTGTCGTGTGTGTTTGAAATCTGACCGTTGGAACATGTGTCAGTTCCTTAGTGACCCAGGGTCATTTCGGACAAATCAGGTCGGGTTGCCTAGTGGCTATAAATAGCCCACCCCCTACAACCATAAACGGTTGGCTGCTCAGAGTTAGAGTACGGCTTTTGTCGTTTGAGAGAAACCCACCTCGAAGCCTTCGAGAGAGAATTCCTTGCGAGGATAAAGCCCTAAACACCCAGAGCCAAAGAGTGTTAGGCATCACTTAAGTCTTCCTATTTATGTGATCTGAAGACTTATTACACTTGAGGACTGTGAATCCTCCAGCCGGTTAGGCGTCGTGTTCTGAGCATCCAAGAGTCATTGTGGATCACCGGTGAACGAAGTCTGTGAAGGTTTGGAAGTCTACCTTGAAGACTTACCAGAGTGATTGGGCGAGGACTGGGTGTCCTTAGCTCAAGGGGAATAAGGTGAAGACGTGGTCTTCTGAGTTGAATCTCAGCCTCCCTAACCTGACGTACAGTTGTCACAGCAACTGGAAATGGTCCAACAAATTATTGTATTCAACGGGTCACTGGTTTCATCCTTCCCTTCCCTTTACTTACTGTTGGTCCTTGTGAAGTCATTGTACGATTGCATCACCATTTGGCTTCACTGACTGATTACTTGTTCCGATTGGCTTCACAATATCTTCCTACCTGATCCTTACTACCTAGCTGCTATTAGTCATTGTGCTTTCACTTCATTGAATACTTGACTATGGTTTGCCTAGTGTAGTCTACCTTCCGCTGCATGGTAATAGGTTTATTTCTATCGTTTGTCTTCGAAACTTACATGTTTTAAAGACTTTCCTAAAAATCGCCTATTCACCCCCCCCCCCTCTAGTCGATCACTAGCACTTTCAAATCCGTACACCTCCTCTTCAGGACGGACCGTCAATATACCCGCAATCGCTGCTATATCAGCTACTGTTACTTCTGAACTGTTATAATATAAATGTGGTCACATACTGAATATGCCGCCTAGCAGTTTTTTGTTGTCCTTCACGGAGTCAGCTAGCTGAGATCGCACGTCTTTCAGTTCTTCACCCAGTTTGGTGTTCGAATCCTGGAGCTTCTTTTTCTCTTGAACAACTTTTGTTAACACACGCTTGCCCTCTGCTAGCAGTTTTTTGGCTCCGTGTTCTTCGCCTCGAGCGGCATCCAGCTGCTCCCGCATTTGGTCTAACGATCCAATACAACGATAAGCAACCAGATTAGCATTATTAGTATACAATTATGATTTCTCGATGGAGGGAAACATTACCGGTGGATGCCTTCTTGGACTTCTCTAGTTCGGCATTGGCAATAGACAGCTGGCACTGACACTTTTCTAGTTCCTGAGTGAACATGGTGTTCTTCTCTGTAAGCACCTGGTTGTACATTGATCCTTAAATCAGTTGTTTCAACTACTTTAAGTCTTGGGGGCTACTGGTATATGGTTATCATAGTCAGACAAAACAAACTTACCTGCACATCTTTTAAATGTTGTTTTGTGGCTCCATTAAGCCCATCCCGAGCAGCTCGGATATATGCATCGGCAGAGTTGAAGGCGTTAAATGACTCTTATGAAAAGCCAGGGTCTTGTAAAATGGCCTTGAGGCGCCGATGATTCATGGCGCTCTCCACTTCCGAGTTGGTGACGGATACATCATCTGAATCCTTCGCTGACAGTCCGACGTCACCCCCACTTCAACCCCCATCTTCATGGCAGGATTTGAATCATGGCTGCGAGAAGTATGACTGGCTGGACACTCGGATATAGTCCGGCACACCTTTCTCCTGATAAAGGGTAAACAGAAAGGTTACAGTAAGATGTGACTGCCAAGGTGCATACTTGCGAATTCATACCTCTTCGATGGAGGCTCGACCGTATCTTTCTTTGCCTTCCTCTTGGAAGGCTTGCCTGGTATGGGGGACGCTCTCTTCGGAGACACTCCCGGGGCAGCATGGCACACCGAACGCTTCCCCTTCTAAGCACAGGACAGTGCAGTGGGTAAGGAGGAATGAGAAAATTCTTTTGGATAAGGTGTCTTAGGATTACTTACGCGTGAAGCAGGAAGGAGGCCGGGGTAATCGGCGATAATGGGTACATATGTACCATCGTAGCTCATTTGATAAAATACTCCGTCCTCAAGCTCCACAAATATGTCCGGATCTTCCTCATATCCGGGGTCAAGATCTCGGTTGCGATTCTCCGGCTAAGTGGCAGGGTCATGGATCCCCTCGACAGCCTTTCAACATTCCTATTATGAGTAAGATAAGACGATGCCTGTCAAGAATGATTCAGGGACAAGAATAAAATAAGTGGAGCTGAACCTTACCCAACTGGGAGGATTATACATGGAAACCCCGTCTCGGATTTGGAGATGGGTGAACTCCTCCTTCTCCCCTTTATACACCTTGGCCAGTATTTTGGCTAGGGCGGCAGGAGTCTTTGGGCCCTTTCGGCCATACCATGAGGAATCGCCTTCTCCATTATACTGCCACATGGGCAGCCCTCTATATTGAAGCGGCTGGACCACCTACGTTATCGAAATCGCCATCACCTCGGCTACTAACAATCCGGACTGGGCAAGCATCTTAATCTTGCCCAGCAGCAGGCTGATCTCTTCCCTAACCTCTTCCTCGAGGCTCCGAGGATGCCAGCTATGGCGTTTTTTCAGTAGAGCGTTTGAAAACTCAGGGTGGCCCATGCGAACAGGTTCGGGTAGAGCAATGTCGTCGATGTAGAACCATTCGGACGGCCACTCTTTGGGAGCTTTCTTCGGCGTGCCGGACAGGTATCCGGTCCCGACGATGCGCCACACTTTGGCTCCTCCCACTTCGAAGATTGACCCACCTTGATTGCGAGGGATGAAGCAGAATAGTCTTCTCCACAAATCAAAATGGGCTTCGCAACCCAGGAATAGTTCGCATAAAGCGACATAGCCCGCGATGTGCAGAATGGAGGCCGGAGTAAAATTATGTAGCTGGGAGCCATAGTACTCCAAAAGCCCTCAAAGGAATGGGTGAATTGGGAACCCCACGCCCCTCAGCAGATAGGGGACGAAGCACACTCATTCTCCCGCAGACGGATTGGGGAAATCCTCCGCCTGGGTTTTTCCGTTGAAGGAGGCCAATCCTACTCGAATAGGGACCAGATCTGCAGGAGGAAGAAACCCTTGCATTTGTAGTTTCGCCAATTGACTGTGGGGCACGGAGCACCTCTCCCACTCGCCCCTCTCTAGGTTCAAACAGGAAGAGGAGATGGGAATGTTGGCCATGTTGGAATGGTTTTGCCTGGCAGTGCGTGAGGATTTTCTCCGTGTGATGTTGAAAGGATCTGAGATCTAATCTCTTTAAATAGACACTCTTTCTTGTAGGGCTAGGGTGATATTTGCAAAAAATACCCTGACTATCCACATTCGCCCGACACATGGAAGATGAAGTCATAAATGCACAGAAGCTGAGGGGTGCAGCGTTGAATTGAAAGCCGAACACCCTGCTTGGAGGGCGTCGGAGGAGGAACCCGCCTTGCAATGCCGAAGACAATCTGCGCGCCGAGTACCTCGTCATTGAAGCCTGGTTCGGGAGCTACTGAGGGAGTCCTGGATTAAGGGGTCATCGGGCATCCGACCTATTACCATGGGCCGGACTGATGGGCTGTGAAGATACGAAGACCGAAGACTGTACTCGTGTCCGGATAGGACTCTCCTTGGTGTGGAAGGCAAGCTTGGCGACCGGATATGTAGATTTCCTTCTTTGTAACTGACCTTGGGTAACCCTAGGTCTTCCCAGTGTCTATATAAACCGGAGGACTTAGCCCGGATAGGACACTCATTATCATAGCCATACCAGATAGACCTCTAGGGTTTAGCCATTATGATCTCGAGGTAGATCAACTCTTGTAATACTCATACTCATCAATATCAATCAAGCAGGACGTAGGGTATTACCTCCATAGAGAGGGCCCGAACCTGGGTAAACATCGTGTCCCTTGTCTCCTGTTACCATCGACCTTAGACGCACAGTTCGGGACCCCCTACCCGAGATCCACCGGTTTTGACACCGACACCCATCATTGGTATATACAAGCCAAGTTCTATAATGAAAATTCCCACTAGTATATGAAAGTGACAACATAGGAGACTCTCTATCATGAAGATCATGGTGCTACTTTGAAGCACAAGTGTGGTAAAAGGATAGTAGCATTACCCCTTCTCTCTTTTCTCATTTTTTTATTTGGGCCTTCTCTCATTTTTTGGCCTCTCTTTTTTCGTTCGGAGTCTCATCCCGACTTGTGGGGGAATCATGGTCTCCATCATCCTTTCCTCACATGGGACAATGCTCTAATAATGAAGATCATCAAACTTTTATTTACTTACAACTCAAGAATTACAACTGATACTTAGAACAAAATATGACTCTATATGAATGCCTCCGGTGGTGTACAGGGATGTGCAATGAATCTAGAGTGACATGTATGGAAGAATTATGAACGGTGGCTTTGCCACAAATATGATGTCAACTACATGATCATGCAAAGCAATATGACAATGATGGAGCGTGTCATGTAAACGGAACGGTGGAAAGTTGCATGGCAATATATCTCGGAATGGCTATGGAAATGCCATAATATGTAGGTATGGTGGCTGTATTAAGGAAGGTATAAGGTGGGTTTATGGTATCGGCGAAAGTTGCGCGGTACAAGAGAGGCTAGCAATGGTGGAAGGGTGAGAGTGCCTATAATCCATGGACTCAACATTAGTCATAAAGAACTCAAATACTTATTGCAAAAATCTATTAGTCATTGAAACAAAGTACTACGCGCATGATCCTAGGGGATAGATTGGTAGGAAAAGACCATCGCTCGTCCCCGACTGCCACTCATAAGGAAGACAATCAATAAATAAATCATGCTCCGACATCATCACATAATGGTTCACCATACGTGCATGCTACGGGACTCACAAACTTTAACACAAGTATTTCTCGAATTCACAACTACTCACTAGCATGACTCTAATATCACCATATTCATATCTCAAAACAATCATAAGGAATCAAACTTCTCACATTATTCAATGCACTTTATATGAAAGTTTTTATTATACCCATCTTGGATGCCCATCATATTAGGACTAATTTTATAGCGAAAGAAAATTACCATGTTGTTCTAAAAGACTCTCAAAATAATATAAGCGAAGTGCGAAAGTTCATCAATTTCTATAAAATAAAACCACTATTGTTCTCTAAAAAGATATAAGTGAAGCACTAGAGCAAATTTGCCTAGCTCAAAAGATATAAGTGAAGCATATAGAGTATTCTAATAAATCACGATTTATGCGTCTCTCTCTCAAAAGGTGTGTACTACAAGGATGATTGTGGCAGACTAAAAAGCAAAGACTCAAATCATACAAGACGCTCCAAGCAAAACACATATCATGTGGTGAATAAAATATAGCCTCAAGTAAAGTTATCGATAGATGAAGATGAAAGAGGGGATGCCTTCCGGGGCATCCCCAAGCTTAGGCTCTTGGTTGTACTTGAATATTACCTTGGGGTGCCTTGTGCATCCCCAAGCTTAGGCTCTTGGTTTCCTTGAGTATTACCTTGGGGTGCCTTGGGCATCACCAAGCTTAGGCTCTTGCCACTCCTTATTCCATAGTCCATCAAATCCTTACCCAAAACTTGAAAACTTCACAACACAAAACTCAACATAAAATCTCATAAGCTCCGTTAGTATAAGAAAATAAATCACCACTTTTGGTACTGTTGTGAACTCATTCTTTATTTATATTGGTGTAATATCTATTGTATTCCAACTTTTCCATGGTTCATACTGATATGTCTCCAACGTATCTATAATTTATGAAGTATTCATGCTATTATATTATCAACCTTGGATGCTTTATATGCATTTATATGATATTTTATATGATTTTTGGGACTAACCTATTAACCTAGAGCCCAATGCTAGTTTCTGTTTTTTTCTTGTATTTGAGTTTTGCAGAAAAGGAATACCAAACGGAGTCCAATTGACGTGCCAATTTTTGATGATTTTTATGGGCCAAAAGAAGACCCCGGAGTAAAAGAATTGGGCCAGAAGAGTCCCGGGCCGTCCACG
>NC_041386.1:111390084-111400694 GCF_002162155.2 Triticum dicoccoides
TGCCTCGTGGACAACTCGGGCACCTTCTTGACGTGAGACCGACGCCAAAAATTCCTATAAATACAGAAACCTCCAGAAATTAACCTAGATCGGGAGTTCCGCCGCCGCAAGCCTCTGTAGCCACGAGAAATCAATCTAGGCCCTCTCTAGCACCCTGCCGGAGGGGGCCATCATCACCGGAGGCCATGGAGGAGGATCCCGGAGGGGCCATCATCGTCATGAAGACCAAGGACTAGAGGGAGAACCTCCCCCCATCCAGGGGGAGGCCATGGAGGAGGAAGCACAAGGGGGAGAACCTCTCCTCCTCTCTCTTGGTGGCACCGGAGTGCCATCAAGAGGGGAATCAGCGCCGCGGTGATCGTCTTCATCAACATCATCATCATCATCACCATCCTCATCTCTTTTACGCGGTCCACTCTCCCGCACCCTGCTATAATCCCTACTTGAACATGGTGCTTTATGCCACATATTATGATCCAATGATGTGTTGCCATCCTATGATGTTTTGAGTAGATGTCCTTTGTCTTTGGGTTGATTGATGATCTAGATTGGTATGAGTTGTATGTTTTACTTTGGTGTTGTCCTATGGTGCCTTTCGTGTCGCACAAGCGTGAGGGATTCCCGCTATAGGGTGTTGTAATATGTCCATGGTTTGCTTATTGTCTGTGTTGCGTGAGTGACTGAAACACAAACACGGATAAGCTGGACATGGCGTATGGGAATAAAGAGGACTTGATACTTTAATGCTATGGTTGGGTTTTACCTTAATGATCTTTAGTAGTTGCGGATGCTTGCTAGAGCTCCAATAATAAGTGCATATGATCCAAGAAGAGAAAGTATGTTAGCTTATGCCTCTCCCTCATATGAAACTGCAATAGTGATTACCGGTCTTGTTAACAATTGCCTAGGACAATTACGCACACTGATCCACCATTATTCCACACTCGCTATTTATAATATTTAGTAGTATATTCTAACTTTATGATAACAGCACCTACTTTTATATTTTAGCTCTCCGATATCATACAAAGTTATCCTATTCATACCCACAATGTAGTTTTATTTCTCGTTGCTAGTTGGAAGCAAACGTTCGGTGTACGTAGAGTCGTATCAGTGGCAGATTGGGCTTGAGAGAATATTGATCTTACCTTTAGCTCCTTGTGGGTTCGGCACTCCATACTTATCACTTCCACCTTTGGAAATTGCTATGATGATTCCCTGCACTTGGGGATTATCAAGCTCTTTTCTGGCGCCGTTGCCGGGGAGGAATAGCGTGGGGTTGATATTCTCGTGTGTGCTTGTTTGCTTTGTTCACTAAATAGATTTTGTTTTTCCTTTTTTTGTTTCTGTTTAGTTGTGGGTGAAACATACAAAAAAATAATTAAATAATGAAAATACAAAAAAATACTTGCCTCTCATGCCTAAAAAGTTTTTGTAAAAGAGAAGTGATTGGAAAGTTATGCATTGAATAAGTGAGGGTCGACCTTGAGCACTCGTGTTCATGCTCAGGAAAAAAATGTAGAATTTTTCATGGAAGTTTGTCTGTAAATAATTATACCCTTATATATATATATATCCATTGTATTATAAAAATAATGTGCCAAGCTTTGGTTTTAGGATGATTAGATTGCTTGTTTACTATGTGCAGAACAAAAACAGAAACTTTGGCTGTAGCGCGTGATTTTACATTTTTTTTACTGGAAAGTCAAATGGGTCTGAAACTTTTTGCACATTACTTATTTACAAATTGTCAAATTTATTTTATAATTTTTGGAGTTACAGAAGTTTACTGAACCTCCAGATTACTACAGACTGTTCTATTTTAGATAGATTCTGTTTTTCGTGTGTTGTTTGCTTATTTTGATGCACCTATGGCTAGTGTCGGAGGGTATGAACCATAGAGAAGTTGGAATACAGTAGATATAGTTCTAATATGAAATTGTAATGAGTTTGAAACAGTACCTAAAGGTAGTGATTTACTTTATTATACTAATGGATCTCACAAAGTTTTTGTTAAAGTTTTGTGTGGATGAAGTGTTCGAAGAACGAGGAGTTACCGATGTGAGAAGAATAAAGAGAGGCAAGAGCTCAAGCTTGGGGATGCCCAAGGAACCCCAAGTAAACATTCTAAGGACACTCAAGCATCTAAGCTTGGGGATGCCCCGGTTGGCATCCCATCTTTCTTCTTCAACAATTATCGGTATACCTCGGTTTTTGTTTTGTTCACATGATTTGTGTCCTTTGTGTTTTCTTTTTATTTAAGAACCATGCTAGTATGAGATAGCCCTTTATTGATTTATAGAATACTTCATGTGCTTCACTTATATCTTTTAAGTATGATCTTATAGAATTGCTCTTTGTGCTTCACTTAAATCTTTTGAGTATGGTTTTATAGAATGCTTCATGTGCTTCACTTATATATTTTGATCTTGGATATTGGTTAGTCTATATTAATTATAGAATACTCCATGAACTTCACTTATATCTTTTGGAGTATGAATAATACTATCATCTCAAGTGGATTTAGAAGAAGTTTTCTCCCACTATTCCAAATGAGGAGAATTTTGCTTATGTGGAGACTAGTAAAATTTCTATGCTTGTAGATCATGAAAAAAATGCTTTATGTGATGGTTATATTTCTGAACTCATTCATGATGCTACTGAAAATTATTATGAGGGAGGAATACATGCTTGTAGGAGTTGCAATAATATCAAGTTTCCTCTCTATGTGCTTAAAGTTCTAAAGTTATACTTGTTTTGCCTTCCTATGCTAGTTGATTCTTGTTCCCATAAATTGTGTGCTCAAAAAATCCCTACGCATAGGAAGTGGGTTAGGTTTAAATCTGCTAGTCATATTCTTCATGATGCTCTCTTTATGTTTCAATTCTTATCTTTTATGTGAGCATCATTGAAATCATCATGCCTAGCTAAAAGGCATTAAAGAAAAACGCTTGTTGGGAGACAACCCAATATTTAACCTTACTGTTTTTGTGTGTTCTCATGACTAAGCTACTGTGGTAATCATGTATTATAGCTTTTTATTCAATAAAGTGCCATGTAAGACCTTTGGGAAGACTTGGGTGAAAGTTAATGTGATCTTGCTGTAAAAAACAGAAACTTTGCGCTCACGAGTTTAGCTGCCATTTTTTACAGAAGAGTGCGATTGAGTTGATTCTTTTTTCAGAAGATTAATAGACAAATTCCTCACGTCCAACAAATTATTTCAGAATTTTAAGAGTAGCAGAAGTATAGTTGGTGTTCAGATCATTACAGACTGTTCTGTTTCTGACAGATTCTGTTTTCATTGCATAGTTTGCTTGTTTCATAGTTTCTATGGCTTATATTTCTCAAAATAAATTGTAGAAATGATATGGTGCAGTAGGCATTGTGTGAAAAAAATTATGAACCTTGTCTTTGACAGTACCAAAGTGAATGGTTTACATTTTTTAATACTAACCTATCTCACGAAGTTCCGTTAAGTTTGTGTGATTGAAGTTTTCAAGCTTTGGGTGAGATATCGATATGAGGAGAATAAGGAGTGGAAAGACCGTAAGCTTGGGGATGCCCAAGGCACCCCAAGGTAATATTCAAGGAAGACTCAAGCGACTAAGCTTGGAGATGCCCCGGAAGGCATCCCCTCTTTCGTCTTCAAAATTATCGGTATACCTTACTCGGAGCTATATTTTTATTCATCACATGATATGTGTTTTGCTTGGAGCATATTTTCAATTCTACTTGCTGTTTGAATAAAATCATTGGATCAAAAATATTTAATGAAAAAGAATCCTCCCATGGCTAGTTAATTATTTGACTACTCAGCGTCCTTCACTTATATCTTTTTGGAGTAGTTTGTCATTTACTCACGTGCTTCACATATATCCAATGAGTAAATGGTTGAATGAATTGAATATCATAAATCTGAATTTATATATGTTTCATATGCTTATACCATGGGGCGTAATGACTTCACACAGAATAACTATAGGTAGTAAACTTATTGAAAGTTAGCAAACGTATAATTGGTCACTTGAATGATTCATGAAAGAATATTGAAAGAATAGAGATTTCACATATAAATATACTATATTGGACATCTTTTGTAATTGTGAGCACTCATTAAAATATGACATGCTAAAAGGTTGATGTCGGACAAGGAAGACAACGTAATGGGTTATGTTTTCTTGTATCCGAAATAAAGTATATTGTCTTGGATCATCCAACATGTTGAGCTTGCTTTTTCTCCTCATGCTAGCCAAATTCTTTGCACCAAGTAGAGATAAAACATTCCTTAAACCAGTTTTGCCATGAGAGTCCACCATACCTACCTATGGAATGAGTAAGATCCTTCAAATAAGTTGTCATCGGTGCATGCAATAAAAATTGCCCTCTAAATATGTATGATCTATTAATGCAGAGAAAATAAGCTTTACACGATCTTGTGATGTGGAAGAAATAAAAGTGACAGACTGCATAATAAAGGTCCATATCACAAGTGGCAATATAAAATGACGTCCTTTTGCATTAAGATTTTATGCATCCAACCATAAAAGCGCATGACAACCTCTGCTTCCCTCTGCGAAGGTCCTATATTTTACTTTTATATTCTACCCTTATGCAAGAGTCTTGGTGATCTTCAACTTTCCCTTTTTTCATTTTATCCTTTGGCAAGCACATTGTGTTGGAAAGATCCTAATATATATATATATATATATATATATATATATATATATATATATATATATATACACATAAACACTATTCTGATCACGGGATCAGAATAATATTCTGATCACAACCTGACCTGCCCCGCTAGTAGTACGTTGAACTTCCCTGTGAACTAGGTTGAACTTCCGCCAACATTACCCAAATGGGACTTGTGATATACCGTTGGAAAGCTATGGACCCCAATATCATGACCCAACTTAAATTTTTGGCAAAATATAAGCGGTTTAAGAGCAGTTTTGAAAACCGTTTTTTCTTCGCACAAAAAACGTGAATCGTATTTTCGATCGCATTTCTAAACCGTTTGTCGGAATGAGGCATATAATATGGCGTTGGAAAGCTACTGCAAAACCGCTCCTTCCACATGTTGAAAGTTTTCTCTAATTACCTATGGTTAAAGAGTAATTTGGAAAAACGTAAAATTTCGTAAACCGAACAGCTGAGTTCGTTTTTTCGATGTCATTTCTAAACAGCTAATCCAATGGAGGCATATGATATGGCGTTGGAAAGCTTATGAAAAAGCGCTACTTTTTCATCATGAAAGTTTTTTTCTAATTTTGAATTGTTTAAGAGTAATTTAGAAAATGGTCCAAGTCCTACCGAGTTCGTATTTTTGAGCTAATTTTTTAACCGTGTGTCTGAATGCAGCAAATGATATGGCGTTGGAAAGCTTGATATATATTGTTTATCCTAATTCATTAAGGTTTAATGTTAGTTTTGAAAATGGCTATAAACATATTTTTGCCGTAGTTTTTACAAACTTTATCGGAATGGGGCAAATAATATACCGCTGAAAAGCTAAGGAAAATGCGAAACTTTTTCATGTTGATGGTTTTCTCTGATTCCTAGCCATTTTCAAGTAAATTCGAAAATGTCGAGATCATACGTTCTGCCTTTATCGTGAAACAGATTCTTCGAAAATGCACCGCGTGAAGAACCTGAACTTCTCGGCGAATGTACCTGAACTTCACTCTGTTTTTCACGTGATTTTTTTGCTCGTAGCTCTCCATCCACTGCTCGTAGTTCTCCATCCACTCACCGGAATTGAGCAAATGACATACCGTTGGAAAGCTCCTGTAAACAAGCAACTTTTCCATGTTGATCGTTTTTTCATACTCGCGGTGATTTTAAAAGTTTTTCATCTAAAATTCATCCACTGTAGTACTTGAACTTCCTACTGTTTTTAGTTGAACTTCTGTGACGTATTTTCGTTTGTAATTTTCTCATACATCATCAGTGTTACACAAATGATATTTCTTTTGTACAAATCTCTCACACAATAATTTTTTTAACTTTCTCTAATGAAGGACTTGAACTTGCAACATCAAAACTTTTAGTGTTTGCTTTTTTATTCTTTTTTAATACAACATGCACACCGTGTAGTACATGAACTTCTGGCAGTTATCAACCTGAACCTCTCTCGGTTATGTGAAAATATTTGAGTTTTTTAATGAATTTTTCATCTGATTTTTCTTAATCTTTTTTTATGAATTTTGAAGCGCTTTATTTTTAATAGTTGAACTTCTTGTTATTTTATTTTTGGACTTCTTGTTTCCATTCTTTAATAACGAGGAAAATCTGAGTTTTCTATAATCATCGAACTTCTCCATCTTTTTAATATGGCCTTCCTGGTTTTATTTCTTAATCTTTTTTATGAAATTTTGAAGCGTTATATTTTTAAAAGTTGAACTTCTTTGTTATTTTATTTTGAACCTCTTGTTTCCATTCTTTAATAACGAGGAAAATCTGAGTTTTCTTTAATAGCAAGAATTTTTGAACTTCTGAGGGAAGAGCACTTAAACTTTGCCTTTTTCATTCTTTTTTTCTCATAAGAAATGCACAACATGCAATACGTGAACTTCCGACAGTTATCAATTTGGACTTCTATGTGTTTCGTTTTAAAATGAGAAAATTCTCTTAAAACTTTTTTGTTTTTCATTTTTTATTTGAACTTGTTCATTTTATTATTTAGTAACGACAAAACATCTAAGTTTTTTTACCTTCGATTTTTTTTTACTTTGAACTTCTTAGAAGTATATGGTTTTACATAAGGAAACAATTTTCTAGGTTTTTAAATTTGAACTTCTAGTTTTTTTACCTTCTCAATTATTTGAAATTGAACTTTTAGGGTTGTCAAATTTGAACTTCTACATTTTTTTGACCTCTCGGTTATTTCAAATTTTCTAGTTGTTTTAATCCATTTTTATAAACTTTTTTTAGACTGCTCTGTTATTTTGAGTTGGCCTTCTCTCTTATTTTTTTAGAAACGAGGAAAATCTAACTTTTATAATATTTGGGTATTTTTTTTAAAAAAACAAGAAAATCCAAAAGTTTTAATGAGCATCGAACTGCTCTGTTCTTTTAATTTGACCTTCTTGGTTTTACTTTTTAGAAATAGGGAAAATCTCCACAGCGTTGATGCATTTTGAGATAAACTTGGGAGAAAACCAACCTGTGAAACTGAAACGAGTGGACAAACACACCAGTTTTTTGCACCTGTTGATACAACTGAACATGCCCACCAGCTAGTACTCTATATCTACATCACACACACACACCACACACTTTCATTGTTATCTTCTTATTTTTTGATCTAATTCTGCACATGCCACAAAACTCTTGTTTAAATACTTTTTTGATACAGTTTCCCTGGTTTTTTATCCAGTTTGTTATCTTTGAACTTCAGCTATTTTTGTATCCAACTATTATCTTTGAACTTCAGTTGTTTTTGTATCCGACCTGCCACACATTCTATTTTATAGCAACTCATCCAAATTCATTTTTTATATCAAAGCAAATGCCCTGTTGAACATATAGTGACATTCTTGCAAAGTGCATCCAAGTTCAGACGAGAAGAAAAAACATTCAGAAGCTCAATATTACTTATTCTGCGGGAAGTGGCAAGTTGTATAGTACCAAGATCACATTACACATACAGATACCAAGCCTAGTGGTTGACATACGAATTGTAGAGCTAATGGCTTTGGGCAGGCCATGACTACGCGCGAACATACACCAAGGGAACACCTCCCTCTCACTTATTTCTGATCATAGCTCCCCTACTCAACCCGCTGCTTGAACTTGTCCATGTCATCGTCGGACTCGCCGAGCACCACCTCCTTAGTCTCCTGCACTGTCTCCTTTGCGCCCTCGGCAACGTCGTCAGTCTTCTCCTTGGCCATCTTCAGGAACTCCTCCGCCTCGTCCTTGACTTCTCTCCGATTTCGCCCAGCGTGTCACTGTCATCGTGTTTCTCGGTCGAGTGGTGCTGGCAAGATCAAGCGAAAAGAGAAGGTTGTAAAACACACTATCACATGTACTACTAGAGATCAATTTCAGCAGTACGTGATTACGTATGTAACTCTGTAATATGTACACTGGACTAATAGCATCATCACAATATCCATAGTTGTGTTGCTACATCCAAAGATAGCTACATCTCCTAACTTCATCCAAAAAAGTACAGGGAGCAGCAGCAGTTTGTAGGAGGCCAGGGGTCGGGCAGGTCGTTAGTGGTGGCACACTAGCGTATGCAGGCGGATGCGGGATGGCGGAATCAGGCGCTGCACTGGGGTCGCGCCGGTGCTGGGATTGGGCGGAGTTGGTAGGAAATGTGGAGGACGTCATCTTGGCTGTCAGCCTACGACAATCACAAAACACAACATCTGCAACCTAGTGTTTGTTTTTGCTTCTTGTGTAATATATATTGAACTCCTGCAAGAAATCAGAAGAATGGAATTAGTTTAGCAAAATCAAAGAAACTACCTTTGATTGTAGAAATATGCATTGAGCTGTCCCTTGACGACCTGCTCGACCCGCTAGGCAAATGGCTCCACTCTGCCACTCGAGAACGCTGGCCTGCATGCATACCACATTCAGATGAGATACCATCTTAAATGGTTGGTACAAACCAAAAACTACCTCTAAAAATCAAGACATGGCATTGAGATTTCAGAAGAAAAGTAGAAGCAGTTCCTCCCTTCATTGTGCTGGACTATAGGCTTGCCCCTCCCCGTTGCAGGCAATATCAATTTGGAGAAGATTCAAGCATGAAGTTCATGCTTAGGCCTCGGATAGGTTGTCGCTTAGGCTTTGGCAGGTCGCCAACAACACGAGTTGAGTGGTCATGGTGGCGACATCCGGCCACTGGAGGAGCAAGCAATAATAATGAAGTTTAACTTTCCCCATTTTTATGCACATAGTGCACAAACGAGCCCATCAACCTTTATTTTTTGCTCCTTTCTTACAAACTGAACTGAAGCTACCGCATTTTTTAAACTGAAGCTGCTCCTTTCCCCATTTTTGCCATTAGAAGGGAGGAGTTGTTCGTCCATGCTGCAACACGCAGACAGGAGTGGAGAGGTCGTCGGAGCGCCGTCGTAGTGGCTGGCGGGCCAGCAGAGAGGGGCCAATGGGCGCGGATGTGCACCAAGGCGTGCGGCAAGGGCTGGTGCCCGTGCAACAGGAGAAAGGAGCCGGAGCTCAGGCGCCGCTCGGTTGCCCCCTTGGCCGAGTGTACCGCGGCGAGGTGCAATGGCCGGTGGCACGCAAGAGGAGAGAGGAGCCAGAGCTCGAGCTCTGCTCAGTTGTCCCCATGACCGAGCACCGTGTGTGGTCGATGTGGGCGGGGCGGGGGAGTTGTAGTTGTGGGTGGGTGTGCGGCGGCGCTCCGCCGCGGGGCAAGAAGCAATCGGTGATGGGCTCGCTTGGGCTGGATTACGGCAGGGGAGGGGCCCGATGGCGGCGATGTAGGTGGTCGGGGCCAGCCAGCGGCAGGGGAGGTGGCCGAGGCCCGGTAGCGGCGCGGGAGGTGGTCGGGGCCCGGCAGCAGCGCGGGAGGTGGCCGGGGCCCGGTGGCGGCACGGGGCAGGGAGGGAGGCGGCGGCGGCGATGCACATCGGGGCGAGGGGCCAGATGGGATCGAGGGAGGTTAGGGGAGGGGTTGTGGCTAGCGGGTGGGTGGTTTTTTTCTTTTGTTTTACCGATCGGGGGATCTCAGGAAAGTCCGATCGCCCCTATGCTGATCGTGATCCAAATAGTTATTCTGATCCCGGGATTAGAATAGTGCTACTCTCTCTCTCTATATATATATATATATATATATCCAATTGGATGTAAATTATCATGAACTATTATTGTTGACATTAGCCTTGAGGTAAAAGGTTGGGAGGCGAATCTATAAGCCCCTATCTTTCTCTGTGTCCGATTAAAACTTTGAACCCATAAATATCACGTGAGTGTTAGCAATTGTGAAAGATTAAATGATAGTTGAGTATGTGGAGTTTGCTAAAGCTCTGACATAGACCCTTCCTGAAAATAAGATGAATTGCAATTGTTTGATGACTGAGAATATAGTTTGTTAGTTTCAAGAAAGTTTATGATCTATACTTTAACATGTGAATAGCTTGTTACTTGATCAAGAAAAGTTTTATCAAAATGAGCTACTGCTATGATATATAATGATGCTAGAAAACGTGATTGGAACTATCATTGATGAAACTTATGCAGTTTCTAGAATTCCAACTTCATAAATTATTACTTTTATCATTTACCTACTCGAGGACAAGCAGGAATTAAGCTCGGGGATGCTGATACGTCTCCAACGTATCTATAATTTATGAAGTATTCATGCTATTATATTATCAACCTTGGATGTTTCATATGCATTTATATGCTATTTTATATGATTTTTGGGACTAACCTATTAACCAAGAGCCAAGTGCCAGTTTCTGTTTTTTCCTTGTTTTTGAGTTTTGTAGAAAAGGAATACCAAACGGAGTCCAATTGACGTGCCAATTTTTGATGATTTTTTATGGACCAAAAGAAGACCCCAGAGTAAAAGAGTTGGGCCAGAAGAGTCCCGGGCCATCCACAAGGGTGGGGGTGCG
>NC_041386.1:111400875-111402053 GCF_002162155.2 Triticum dicoccoides
TGGGCCTGCCTCGTGGACGACTCGGGCACCTTCTTGACATGAGACCGACACAAAAATTCCTATAATTACAGAAACCTCCAGAAATTAACCTAGATCGGGAGTTCCGCTGCCGCAAGCCTCTGTAGCCACGAGAAATCAATCTAGGCCCTCCCTGGCACCCTGCCGGAGGGGGCCATCATCACCAGAGGCCATGGAGGAGGATCCCGGAGGGGCCATCATCGTCATGAAGGCCAAGGACCAGAGGGAGAACCTCTCTCCATCCAGGGGGAGGCCATGGAGGAGGAAGCACAAGGGGGAGAACCTCTCCTCCTCTCTCTTGGTGGCACCGGAGTGCCATCAAGAGGGGAATGATCGCCGCGGTGATCGTCTTCATCAACATCACCATCATCATCACCATCCTCTTCTCTTTTACGCGGTCCACTCTCCCGCACCCCGCTGTAATCCCTACTTGAACATGGTGCTTTATGCCACATATTATACTCCAATGATGTGTTGCCATCCTATGATGTTTTGAGTAGATGTCCTTTGTCTTTGGGTTGATTGATGGTCTAGATTGGTATGAGTTGTATGTTTTACTTTGGTGCTGTCCTATGGTGCCCTCCGTGTCGCGCAAGCGTGAGGGATTCCCGCTGTAGGGTGTTGCAATATGTCGATGGTTTTCTTATTGTCTGCGTTGCGTGAGTGACTGAAACACAAACACGGATAAGCGGGACATGGCGTATGGGAATAAAGAGGACTTGATACTTTAATGCTATGGTTGGGTTTTACCTTAATGATCTTTACTAGTTGCGGATGCTTGCTAGAGTTCCAATCATAAGTGCATATGATCCAAGAAGAGAAAGTATGTTAGATTATGCCTCTCCCTCATATGAAACTGCAATAGTGATTACCGGTCTTGTTAACAAATGCCTAGGACAATTCCACACACCGATCCACCATCATCCCACACTCGCTATTTATAATATTTAGTAGTATATTCTAACTTTATGATAACAACACCTACTTTTATATTTTAGATCTCCGATATCATACAAAGTTATCCTATTCATACCCACAATGTAGTTTTATTTCTCGTTGCTAGTTGGAAGCAAACGTTTGGTGTACGTAGAGTCGTATCAGTGGCAGATAGGGCTTGAGAGAATACTGATCTTACCTTTAGCTCCTTGTGGGTTCGACAC
>NC_041386.1:111402352-111415003 GCF_002162155.2 Triticum dicoccoides
GATACTAGCCATAGATGCATCAAAATAAGCAAACAACACACGAAAAACAGAATCTGTGAAAAGCAAAATAGTCTGTAGCAATCTGGAGATTTCTAATACTTCTGTAAATCCAAAAATCCTGAAACATTAGGATGACCTAAGCAATTTGTTTATCAATCTTCTACAAAAAGAATCAGTATTTTATCGCGCTTCTGCTAAAAATGAAAACTAATATCCTGAGCGCAAAAGTTTCTGCTTTTCAGCAAGATCAAATCAACTATCACCGTAAGTTATCCCAAAGGTCTTACTTGGCACAAACACTAACTAAAACATAAAAACCACCTCTAACCAGAGGCTAGATAAATTATTTCATGCAAAACAGGACCTAAAAAGCAAGAACAAAAATAAAATTGGGTTGCCTCCCAACAAGCGCTATTGTTTAACGCCCCTAGCTAGGCATAAAAACATGAATGGATCTAAGTATTATCATCTTTGGCTTGCGATCCATAAGTGGCTCTCATAATATATTCATAAGGTAATTTAATTTTATTTCTTGGAAAGTGTTCCATGCCTGTCCTTAACGGAAATTGAAATCTAATGTTTCCTTCTTTCATATCAATAATTGCACCAATCGTTCTAAGGAAAGGTCTACCAAGAATAATAGGACATATAGGATTACAATCTATATCAAGAAAATGAAATCATCAATGCCCCGGTTTGGCGGGCCAAAGTTCAACCTTGAGGCGATCATGAATCAGCCTTGCCCAAAGCACGATTCTCAAGACAAGCCAACCACTCATCTATGGAAAGATTGCTTCACCATGAGGGAGTATAGAAATTCCGGCTTTTATCAGGACAATCATGGCCCGCAAAGCGGGTCAGGATCCGGCTGTCATGGACCCGGCTTTGGAGGTGGCGGCTCAAACTCTGGCTTTCAAGGCCAAGGTAATCAAGGCGGTTATAGTCAACAGCCCAATCAGGGTAATCAACAGCAGCAGTCCAGCTATCAGGGCAATCCAAAGCAGCTGAATAGTGGTCAATATCATGTTTTTACCATGAGTTTGTGCAAGTGGGACCAGAAGATTCATAAATGAGCGGAGAGTGCGGTTGAGCCGGCAGTCCCTCGATACTTGTGATGGTTAGAGCAGCCCATTGTATGGAGCCATGAGGATCACCCACCCCGGGTTGATAACCCAGGTCAGCTGGCTTTGGTGGTAGCTCCTCGGGTTGGAGGATACAAGTTCATGAAGGTACTTATGGAAGGGGGCAGCAGTATCAATATCCTTTATTATGATACTTTTCATTGTATGAATTTGACTAATAAAGACCTTAAGCCGTCTTCTACCGTTTTCCACAGAGTGGTGCCTGATAAGTCGGCATATCCAGTGGGTAAGATAGCCTTGGAAGTGGCTTTTGGCAATGAGCATGACTATAGGGCTGAAACATTGATTTTTCAGGTGGTCAAGATCAAGAGCCCTTATCACGCCTTATTCGGACGGCCGACTTATGCCAAATTTATGGCACAACCTTGTTATGTTTATCTGTAGCTTAAAATGCCGGGTCGTAAGGGTACTATCACGGTGCATGGTGATAGGAAGACAACTTTGGAGTGTGAAGAGGGCCTTGCTGCCTATGCTGAGTCTGTTTGTGCAACAGAGGAGTTGAAGTTCTACAAAAATAATGTTGACACGGTGGATATGACCCCCTTGAAGAAGCCAAACACAGAGCATTGATAACCCACAAGTATAGGGGATCACAATAGTTTTCGAGGGTAGAGTATTCAACCCAAATTTATAGATTCGACACAAGGGGAGGCAAAGAATATTTGAAGCTATTAGCAGCTGAGTTGTCAATTCAACCACACCTGGAGATTAATTATCTGCAGCAACGTGATCAGTAGCAAAGTAATATGATAGTTTTGATAATAGTAGCTGTAGCAATGGTAACGATAATAGTGATAGCAATAGTTTTGTAGCAAGTGCAACGGTAACGATAGCAGTAGTAACTTAGCAAGAACGATATAAGATAAATTCGTAGGCATTGGATCGGTGACTTGTTGGATGATATTCATCATCAGACAGTTATAACCTAGGGTGGTACAACACTAGCTCCAGTTCATCAATATAATGTAGGCATGTATTCCGTTAATTGTCATACGTGCTTATGGAAAGAACTTGCATGCCATCTTTTGTCCTACCCTCCCGTGGTAGCGGGGTCCCATTGGAAACTAAGGGATATTAAGGCCTCCTTTTAATAGAGAACCAGAACAAAGCATTAGAACATAGTGGATACTGGGGATCAAGCCCTAACAAAAATAACTCGATTACATGATGAATCTCATCCAACTCCTCACCGACCAGCGAGCCTATGAAGGAACTACTCACTCCCGGTGGGGAGCATCATGAAATTGGCGATGGAGATGGGTTGGTGATGACGAAGAACGAAGATCCCCCTCTCCGGAGCCCCAAACGGACTCCAGATCTGGCCTCCCGATGAAGAACAGGAGGTGACGACGGCTCCGTCTCGTGGATCGCGATAATTCTTTCTCCCTTATTTTTTTCTGGAAAAATAGGATTTTATAGCATCGGTTTCAAGGTCTGCGGGGCCACCAGGTGGGGACAACCCACCTGGATGCGCCAGGAGGGGGCGCCCTAGTGGGTTGTGCCCACCCAGGTGCCCCCCTCCAACGGATCTTGGCTCCAGAAATTCTTATTTATTGTATAAAAAATCCTCGCAAAAGTTTCGTTCCATTCCGAGAACTTTTATTTCTGCACAAAAACAACACCATGGTAGTTCTACTGAAAACAGCGTCAGTCCAGGGTTAGTTTCATTCAAATCATGCAAATTAGAGTCCAAAACAAGAGGAAAAGTGTTAGGAAAATTAGATACGTTGGAGACATATCAACTCCCCCAAGCTTAAACATTTTCTTGTCCTCAAGCAATTCAGTTGATAAGCTGAAAGTGAAAAAGGAAAAAAATTACGAACTCTTTTGCTCTTGTTTGCATAAATAAGCTTAAACAACACCCAGGTTTTTAGCCAACATTATAACTAACCAGCATATAAATCAAACCGCACTTTAGGAGGATTATTCCTAGGAAGGAAAGTAAAACTTTTAACAAAGGAGTTTGTGAGGAGATGATACTGTTCGCATTCAGCTGCGATGAAGTCGGTGAGGCCGGCATTAGCAGCATATTGTGTGAACTCCTCAAGGATTCCAGCCTCTTACATGAATCGGGTGTGCGTCCATTCACACGGTCGTACTTTCGCCAACCTCCGAGGATGGATATCACTGTCAGATGATTCCCCAATAACACCCTTGGAGTTCTTCTTGGAGCCAAACTTCCTAAAGATATTCATGGTTTTCCTATGAACAAAAATTCTGAAATTTTTAGTCCACAAAATTTTCTCAACAAAACTTCACAAAAATGATACCAGCTACTCATAGAGATACATAGAGGCCAAAGCAAGCATTCAAACTACTTAGAACTCTAAGAATTCAACATGCAAGCTCATCTACAGCAGCACCAAGAGTAGCTAATTATTCAAAATATAAACCACTAAAACAAAAACTAATTGGACAAACGGTAGAGTCACATACCAAGCAGCAATCCCCCGAAACAGTTTCGAAAATGGAGCTTCGAGCAAAGAGATCGAAATCCGCGGTCTTAAGAGCAAGAAAACGGGAGAGAGAGCTATGGGGATTTTTTTTCTAGAGGTAGGTGATGATGTGGTGTAAAGATATAAGTGAGGGGGCCCACGTGGGGACCACAACCCACCAGGGCGCGCCTGGGGGTCCTGGCGCGCCGAGGTGGGTTGTGCCCACCTGGTGCACCTCCGTCTGATATTATTTGCACCAGAAATTCAGAAATATTCAGAGAAAAAAATTGTATTAAATTTTCAGAGCATTCTGAGAACTTTTATTTTTGGGTCATTTTTTTATTGCACGGGAAATTCAGAAAACAGAAAAACATGGCATTTTATTTTATTTAACTAATAAAAATAGAAAACAAAAAGTAGGGACAAAAGGTAGTGCCTACTAAATTCATCAACTTCATACCTCTAAAAAATGATCCATTAATAAGGTTGACCAAGTCTTATTAACAACCACTTTCAATTAGCATGAAACCGAAGAACTTTCGTAAATCACTAAGTTACCTCAATGGGGATATGAATGTCCACAACAATAAGCATTTCATATATCTTTCTGACAGTAGGTAGAGGTATTTGAAAACTTCTAATAGTGATTGTCGGAGATTTTTCAATAACATTAATACCGTTCACTTGGAGTTGTTTCTTAGGAAAGTGCACTGTATGCTCATTACCATTGATGTGAAAAGTGACCTTGCTTTTATTGAAATCAATAACAGCCCCTGCAGTATTCAAGAAGGGTCTACCAAGGATAATCGACATGTTGTTGTCCTCGGGCATCTCAAGTATAACAAAGTCAGTCAAAATAGTAACATTGGCAACAACAATGGGCACATCCTCACAAATACCGATAGGTATGGCAGTTGATTTATCAGCCATTTGCAAATATATTTCAGTAGGTGTGAGTTTATTCAAATCAAGTCTTTTATATAAAGAGAAAGGCATACCACTAACACCAGCTCCTAAATCACACAAAGCAGTTTTCACATAATTCTTTTTGATGGAGCAAGGTATAGTTGGTATTCCCAGATCTCCAAGTTTTTTAGGTACTCCATATTTAGAAGTATAATTAGCAAGCATAGTGGAGATTTCAGCTTCTAGTATTTTTCTTTTATTGGTGATGATGTCTTTCATATACTTTGCATAAGGAGGCATTTTCAAGATATCAGTCAAGCGAGTATGCAAAAAGACTGGCCTCAGCATTTTAGCAAAGCGTTCAAATTCTTCATCATCATTCCTTTTAGTTGACTTGGGTGGAAAAGCCATTGGTTTTTGAACCCACGGTTCTCTTTCTTTACTGTGTTTTCTAGCCACAAAGTCTTTTTTATCATACCTTTTATTCTTAGGTTGTGGGTTATCAAGATCAACAGGTGGTTCTATTTCAACATCATTGTCTTGTTCTTTATTATTATTAGGTTGAGAGTCTTCATGAACATCAGCATTATCTTTTTCATTATCACTAGGTGAATGTGCATTGCCAGACTGAGTTTCAGCATCAGAGATAGAAGTTTCATTATCATTATTAGGAGGTTTTTCTATTTCGGGTTCACTAGGAGCATGCAAAGTCCTATCATTTTTCTTTTTCTTTTTAGAAGTACTAGGTGCAGTGGTGTTGTTCCTTTGTGAATCATGTTCTATTCTTTTTGGGTGTCCCTCAGAATAAAGTGGTTCCTGAGTCATTTTACCTCCTCTAGTTGCAACTCTAACAACAAAGTCATGTATATTATTATTCATTTCATAAAGCAACTCTCTTTGAGATTTAGCAACTTGTTCTAACTGAGTTTGAACCATAGAAGCATGTTTTCCAACACATCTAACATCATTTGAGATTCTAAATAAAAAGTCACTCAAGCGAGAAATCATATCAGAATTGTACTTCAACTGTTTCATAACATTTGCATTGAAGTGATCTTGTTTTCTAATGTGAGGATTGGCTAGGGTGCATATTGTGAGGATTGTCATTATCATTGAACTTCATTAGAGAATTTACCTCTACCACATTAGGTGGTGGTGGTGTATTAAGCCCATGTATTTCTTTAATCGGAGGTAAATGTTTAACATCCTTAGCTTTAATACCTTTTTCCTTCATAGATTTCTTTGCCTCTTGCATATCTTCAGGACTAAGATATAATATACCCCTCTTCTTCGGAGTGGTTTTAGCCGGTGGTTCAGGAAGAGTCCAATCATCATAAATTTTCAATATGTTATTCAATAATTCTTCAGCTTGCCCAATAGTTTGTTCCCTAAAAACACAACCAGCACAACTATCTTGGAAATCCCTAGAAGCATCGGTTAGTCCATTATAGAAGATATCAAGTATTTCATTTTTCTTAAGAGGGTGATCAGGCAAAGTATTAAGTAACTGGAAAAGCCTCCCCCAAGCTTGTGGGAGACTCTCTTCCTTAATTTTCACAAATTTAAATATTTCCTGCAAGGCAGCTTGTTTCTTAAGAGCAGGAAAATATTTTTCAGAGAAGTAATAAATCATATCATAGGGACTACACACACAACCAGGAGCAAGAGTATTGTGCCAAACTTTAGCATCACCCCTTAATGAGAAAGGAAATAATTTGAGAATAAAGTAATAACAAGTTTTCGCATCATGATTAAAACGGGTGGCTATGTCATTCAACTTAGTAAGATGTGCCACAACAGTTTCAGTTTCATAACCATGGAAAGGATCAGATTCAACCAAGTAATTAAATCTGGGCTGATAGAGAATTCATAATCCTTATCGTCAATAAAGATAGGTGAAGTAGCAAACTTAGGATCATATTTCATTCTAGCATTCAGAGATTTTTCTTTATACTTGCATAATAATTTCTCTAGATCATCTCTATCCCTACAAGCAAGAATATCTCTAGTTGTCTCCCCATTCATAACATAACCTTCCGGTACCTTAGGCAATTCATATCTAGGAAGGCTAGTTCTAGCAGGTGTTTCAGGAGATTCAGTTTCAAGCTCATCATCAGATTCAACAACATCATGTTGTATTACTCTAGCAATTTGTTTATCAACAAATTCACCAAGTGGCACATCATCATTATCAAGCAAGGTACTAGCATCATCATAAGCATTATCCATAGCAGAAGTAGCATCATCAATAACTTGCGACATATCAGAATTAATAGCATGTGGTGTTGTTGCAAGTTTACTTATAACAAAAGGTGAATCTAAAGCAGAACTGGATGGCAGCTCCTTACCTCCCCTCGTCTTTGAGGGAAAAATCTTAGTCTTAGCATCCTTCAGATTCTTCATAGTGATAAACTGATAATAATCCCAAGTGACTCAATAAATATAGCTATGCTCCCCGGCAACAGCGCCAGAAAAAGGTCTTGATAACCCACAAGTATAGGGGATCACAATAGTTTACGAAGGTAGAGTATTCAACCCAAATTAGATTCGACACAAGGGGAGCCAAAGAATATTTGAAGGTATTAACAACTGAGTTGTCAATTCAAACACACCTGGAGATTAATTATCTGTAGCAATGTGATCAGTAGCAAAGTAATATGATAGTTTTGATAATAGTACCAGTAGCAATGGTAACGGTAACAGTGATAGCAATAGTTTTGTAGCAAGTGCAACAGTAACGATAATAGTAGTAACTTAGCAAGAACAATATAAGATAAATTCATAGGTATTGGATCGGTGACTTGTTGGATGATATTCATCATGAGACAGTTATAACCTAGGGCGATATGGCACTAGCTCCAGTTCATCAATATAATGTAGGCATGTATTCCGTAAATAGTCATACGTGCTTATGGAAAGAACTTGCATGACATCTTTTGTCCTACCCTCCCGTGGCAGCGGGGTCCCATTGGAAACTAAGGGACATTAAGGCCTCCTTTTAATAGAGAACCGGAACAAAGCATTAACCCATGGTGAATACATGAACTCCTCAAACTACGGTCATGACCGGGAGTGGTCCCGACTATTGTCACTCCGGGGTTTCCATATCATAACATGTAGTAGGTGACTATGACTTGCAAGATCGGATCTAGAACATGGATATAATGGTGATAACATAAATGGTTCAGATCTGAAATCATGGCACCCGGGCCCAAAGTGACAAGCATTAAGCATGGCAAAGTCATAGCAACATAAATCTTAGAACATAGTGGATACTAGGGATCATGACCTAACAAAACTAACTCGATTACATGATGAATCTCATCCAACTCCTCACCGACCAGCAAGCCTACGAAGGAATTACTCACTCTCGGTGGGGCGCATCATGGAATTGGCGATGGAGAAGGGTTGGTGATGACGAAAAACGAAGATCCCCCTCTCTGGAGCCCCAAACATACTCCAGATCTAGCCTCCCGATGAAGAACAGGAGGTGACGACGGCTCCGTCTCGTGGATTGTGATAATTCTTTCTCCCTAATTTTTTCTGGAAAAATATGATTTTATAGCGTCGGTTTCCGGGTCTACGGGGACACCAGGTGGGGACAACCCACCATGGCGCCCCCCCTCTGATGGATCTTGGCTCCAAAAATTCTTATTTATTGTATAAAAAATACTCGCAAAGTTTCGTTCCATTCCGAGAACTTTTATTTCTGCACAAAAACAACACCATGGTAGTTCTGCTGAAAACAACGTCAGACCAGGGTTAATTTAATTCAAATCATGCAAATTAGAGTCTAAAACAAGAGGAAAAGCGTTAGGAAAAGTTGATACGTTGGAGACATATCAATCATGACCCCTTGTTAAAGTTTAAGTCAGTAGATGACACCAAGCAGGTCGATTTTGTTCCTGGCGATTCATCCAAATAGTTCAGTACCAATGCCAATATTGATCTGAAATAGGAAAGTGTGCTTGAGGGAGTCCTCGATTAGGGGGTGTCTGGATAGCCGGACTATAACCTTTGGCCGGACTCTTGGACTATGAAGATACAAGATTGAAGACTTCGTCCCGTGTCCGGATGGGACTTTCCTTGGCGTGGGAGGCAAGCTTGGCAATACGGATATGTAGATCTTCTCCCATTGTAACCGACTCTGTGTAACCCTAGCCCTCTCCAGTGTCTATATAAACCGGAGGGTTTTAGTCCATAGGACGAACAACAATCATACCATAGGCTAGCTTCTAGGGTTTAGCCTCTTTGATCTCGTGGTAGATCTACTCTTGTACTACCCATATCATCAATATTAATCAAGCAGGAGTAGGGTTTTACCTCCATCGAGAGGGCCCGAACCTGGGTAAAAACATTGTGTCCCTCGTCTCCTGTTACCATCCGCCTAGACACACAGTTCGGGACCCCCTACCCGAGATCCGCCGGTTTTGACACCGACATTGGTGCTTTCATTGAGAGTTCCGCTGTGCCGTCGCCATCAGAAAGGATGCCTCATCCCGTCTTTAAAGACGGCACTGTTGCTAAGGGAGCTTTAGCTGTCGGCCAAACTCTCCGGCTAGGTGGTTTTCTTATGACCGCCTGTTCGGCCGCTACGCCCACGATGACTTCTCGGGTCGTCAAAAGCAATCTTCACGTCAACTCGGAACTCGCCGAGCAGTTAGATCCAATGGAGCTCTCTTCCCTAAACGAGCTCTTGGATCGCATCGCCGCCCTGGGAGTCGCTACAGACTACGATCAGATTGGGCCTAAACCCGATCTGAGAGAGATCAACTCTCCCCAGGTCACCCATCACGTTGCAGTGGTGGAGGAACAATGCGGCGACCCTTCATCTATCTTAAGGACTAGCTATGTCCGGATTCCCGATCCCTCCAAGCCGGATACCCGCGGAGGGGAGGACGTCACTCAAGACCTGAACCTAGAGTCAGGCAACGGGCTAGATTCAGTGGAAAACATCCAAGAATCCAAATTTCCGAGTTCGGAAACTCCTTGGCCCCTGAGTCTCAGATTGGGTGAGGTTTCAGATTCAATTCCACCCACCCACCCAAACATAAGCGATCTATCCTAAATTAGGTAAGAGCCCGAAGAAACAGTACACCATTACTGGGCCAGATTCCTCCTGGTCATGAACAGGATAAAGGACTGCCGCAAGGAAGACGCAATTTCATTCTTCTGCAATAATTGCACGGACAAGGGAATCCTCAACGCCATCAATCGCCATGAAATTACACGCTTTGCCGACTTGGCGTCCATAGTACGGAAGTACTTTGCGATGGAAAGCACCTGGAAAACCAAAATAAAATTTTGGGACAATCCGGCCCTGAATACAAACTCATTCCGAAATAAAAGGGTGCATTATCGCCAGACACCCGGGTTAAACACCAAAAAGCAAAAACCCTCTACGGGGCATGGAACCGTATTGGAGGGATGGCTCAATGGACCCTGTAAAATTCATAGTGCAGAGGGCGCCACACCAACTCATAGCCTTAGAGCATGTTGGATACTCCGGCAGGTGGCCAAAAGTGGCGAAGATCTTCTAACCCCAGAAGCCACAGAGCACCAGCCCAGGGATACCAGTACGGTATTAACAGTCTTCGAGACTTCCGCATCAAATAATATGCGAAAATGAACACTCCGCAGCCTTGCCAAAGTCTACCACGTGGCAACAATAAACCCATGGAGTGACACGGCTATTACTTTTAATGCCAGTGATGAACCTAAATTCCGAATAGCCCGAGCACCAGCCGCATTGGTCCTCAGTCCAATAGTGGACGGCTTTCGACTCACCAAGGTACCCATGGACGGTGGCAGCGGATTGAACCTCATTTATGAGGAAACCCTTCAAAAAATGGAAATAGACTGGAACCGCATTGAGCGAAGCAGCACAACCTTTAGAGGAATAATCCCCAGTCGGGAGGCGCGCTGTATAGGAAAAATCACACTAGATGTGGTGTTCGGCATGCCAGACAATTACAGGTCCGAAGAGGTCACGTTCCAAGTGGCCCCGTTCAGTAGCGGATACCATGCTCTATTAGGGCGGGAGGCATTTACAATCTTCCAAGCCATACCCCATTACGGGTACATGAAGCTCAAAATGCCCGGGCCCAATGGAATCATCACTCTTGCTAGTGATCTGGACATAGTACTCCGCGCCGAAAATAAGACAGCCACACTGGACCTCGAGGCACTATCCGAAGCCTTAGCGGCAGAGGAACTGACTACTGCGCTCCACGGTGAACAGGGACGATGTGATACTTGATAAAAGATCCAAGTCCACCTCCTTTAAACCGGCGGATGAAATAGTCAGATTCCAAGTCCATCCAACGGACCCTACAAAAACAGCTTCCATCGGGGCACAATTAAACCCTGATGTAGACGCCGCACTACGAGAGTTCCTACACGAGAACTGGGACATTTTTGCCTGGCACCCTTCAGACATGCCAGGAATCCCACGCAGGCTGGCCGAGCACAGCCTAAATATCCTAAAAGGATTCAAGCCAGTCAAGCAGGCTCTTCGGCATTTCTCCGAACCTAAGAGACAAGCCATGGGAGAGGAACTAGCCAAGCTATTGGAGGCCGGATTCATCAGAGACATAAAACATCCAGACTGGCTAGCAAACCTGGTGATGGTACCAAAGAAGGACAAATCCTGGCGCTTGTGCGTCGATTTTAAGGACCTCAACAAGGCTTGCCCAAAGGATCCCTTCCCCTCCCCCGCATCGATCAAATCATCGACGCTACCGCAGGACACGATTCATTGTGTTTCCTCGACGCATACTCCGGCTACCATAAAATTAAGATGGCAGAGCCAGACCAAGCCGCAGCGGTGTTCATCACACCATACGGCCCATTCTGCTTCAACACAATGCCCTTCGGGCTCAAAAACGCCAGCGCAACATATCAACGCATGATTCAGACATGTCTGGCAAACCAGATCGGCAAAACAATGGAGGCATACGTAGATGACGTGGTCGTCAAAACCAAGCATGTCGAATCTCTAGTAGACGACTTGAGGCTCACATTCAATAACCTCCGAACATACGACATCAAGCTCAACCCGAAAAAATGTGTTTTCAGCGTACCAGCCGGAAAGCTCTTGGGCTTCATTGTATCCGGTAGAGGAATTGAAGCAAATCCAGCCAAGATCCAAGCTCTATCACAATTGGATATCCCAAAGGACCTCAAACAAATACAAAAATTGACCGGACGCGTGGCGGCTCTAAGCCGCTTTATCTCCCGCTTGGGAGAAAAGGCATTACCCCTTTATCGCCTCCTCCGGTGCACTGAACACTTCAAGTGGACGGATGCTGCCACGGCCGGACTCGACGAAATAAAAGCGATATTGGCAACAAACCCAGTCCTGGCCACGCCAAACATTGGCGAACCAATGCTATTATACATTGCGGCAACTCATCAAGTTGTAAGCGCAGTGCTCGTCGTCGAATGAGAAACGGACGGACACAAATTCCCCCTTCAAAAGCCGGTTTACTATGTGTCCACTGTCCTTACTCCATGCACGTCACGGTACCCGCATTATCAAAAGATAGCGTACGCGGTATTTATGGCATCCCGGAAGCTGCGACACTACTTTCAAGAGTGTTCGATAATAGTAGCCTCGGAAGTACCACTTAACGATATCATAAACAACCGCGACGCGGCGGGCCTGATTGCCAAATGGGACATTGAGCTCCTCCCGTTCGACATAACTTACAAGCCACGGCGAGCTATTAAGTTGCAAGTTTTGGACGACTTCGTCGCCGAATGGACGGAAGCCGAACTCCCTAAAGAGTACGACACATATTCCAACTGGATCATGCACTTCGACGACTCCAAAATGTTGGCTGGTCTGGGGGCTAGCGTCGTTTTGACGTCCCCAACAGGAGATACAGTTCAATACGTACTCCAACAACGCAGCCGAATATGAGGCCCTTCTACATGGTCTCCGGATGGCAATATCCATGGGCATTCAACGCCTAAAGGTGCGTGGGGATTCAAACCTCGTGATATCCCAAATAAATGGAGACTTTGATGCCAAGGATCCGAAAATGGCAGCTTATCGCAACGCCGTCCTAAAAATGTCAGCTCGGTTCGAGGGGCTCGAATTTTACCATATAGCCCGAGAAAACAATCAGGCAGCAGATGTCCTGGCACGCATCGTCACAAAACGC
>NC_041386.1:111415440-111471500 GCF_002162155.2 Triticum dicoccoides
CCCGGAAATAACAGCCCAGACCCAACCGCACTGCCCGACACCGAACATTCTGACATAATTGGAGGCTCTGCCAACGAAATAACATCTTCAGCCCACGTAATAATGGCAGTCATCGCCCCGTGGACAGAACCATTCCTAGCCTACCTAACTAGGCAGGAACTTCCTGAGGACCAAAACGAGGCACGCTACATAGTGCAGCGATCTAAAGCCTATAAAGTCCATGAGGGAGAGCTTTATAAGAAAAGCACCATCGGAGTCCTTCAAAGGTGCATCTCCGAAGAGGAAGGGCGGAATCTTCTGTCTGAAATTCATGCTGGACTCAGCGGTCACCACACTACAGCCCGGGCCCTTGTAAGCAAGGCCTTCTATACAGGCTTCTATTGGCCGACGGCCCGGGCAGACGCTCAGGACTTAGTCCAACGATGCGTTGGTTGCCAGCTTTTTGCTAACCAAAGCCATATGCCACCCACCGCCCTCCAAACTATCCCCATCACCTGGCCCTTCACGGTCTGGGGGCTTGACATGGTTGGACCCCTTAAAGGAGGAACCCACAAGCAAAAATACTTACTGGTCATGGTGGATAAGTTCACCAAATGGATAGAGGCCAAGCCTGTTAAAACGGCCGAATCCGGACCGGTGATAGACTTCATACCCGGGGTCGTACACCGTTACGGCGTCCCCCACAGCATCATCACTGATAACGGCACGAACTTTACGGCCGACGAGGTAAAACTCTGGTGCAAAAACATGGGCATCAAGCTCGACTATGCTTCAGTCTATCACCCACAAACTAACGGTCAGGTCGAGCGAGCAAATGGTCTAATCATGAGCGGCATCAAACCCAGGTTAGTGTGGTCCCTCAAGGAATCTAACACGCACTGGGTAGAGGAGCTCGACTCCGTACTCTGGGGGCTGCGGACCACGCTGAACCGCACTACCGGATACACACCATTCTTCATGGTATACGGCGCAGAGGAAGTTCTACCCTGCGACATAATACATGACTCACCTTGAGTGCGCATGTACGAAGAAAGAGAAGCCGAGCTCGATCGACAGGACAGTTTGGACGCCTTGGAGGAGGAGCATGACATGGCAAAAGCCCGTTCCGCATTCTATCAACAGCAGGCTCGAAGATACCAAAGCAGAGAAGTACGGGCCAAAACTTACAATGTTGGCGAGTTAGTTCTACGCCTGCCAGATAAGAAAAAGGACAAACTCAAGCCCAAGTGGGAAGGTCCCTTCATTATCGACCAAGTCCTGACAGGTGGAGCGTACCGTCTACGGGATGAATCGGATAATCGACTCGAGCCGAACCCATGGAACGCAGCCCGACTCCGAAGATTCTACGCCTAACGCCGGACTCTGTGTTCGTCTCCTTCCTCTGTCCATTTTTTATACACAATATGTCTTATATTTTTCTCCTTCTCCCCTTCTCTTCTCTCACAGCCTTTAAAGGCCCATTTGTGCCTTGTTTGCATGCAACTGAAGCGCTATCCGCGCTCATCATACCTGGGGGCTTCTTTAACAGAAGCTTATTCATACGGGCTTTATGCCCAACACATGTGTTATCCTGCCACATGTACCCTTTATTCACCATTATATGCATCGATATGACTTAAGTTTTGGCCAAGCTGGGTTGCCTGGCTCTTGTATTTATGCCCTACGTTCCCGTTAATTCGACTAGGGCATAAGGGGAGCACCTCTGAGATTGTTACTGTCAAGTCAGCCGGATGTGTACCTCAGACCGGGTGAAGCCGAAAGCTAGCGTTCTTAAGGGAATATTCGGTCGGTGAACTAAAGATGATTTTTCACTTATTTACTTATGCGCCCCCAGATGTTTTTTCTGCGTCTCTTCTCGTAGTCTGGACATGCACTTTAGGGCATGCCTCCCAGGGAAAGGAACCCCTAACGGAACTATTCTCCCTGGAATATGTTTCTTAGTAACCATGTAATATAACATAACTAGTTGGGAACTTGTCTGTTCAAGCACTAATGACCCCTATGCCTGGTCTCCATGCATGCCCTAGTTCTTACATAACCGAGAGGGTATTCGGATACACTCCGGACCGTCGGGTCCCGAGGTTGAAGCGAAAAGGTCAGCCACGACAAATGATCTACAATCCGGCTAGAAGGCATTATACATGTCACTTTAAATTACATAGTCAATTTGACTGGTTGGATTCCTCTTCAATACCATCCAATAGGCTGTCTAGTCTACAGTCCTGTTGGGAATACTTTGCGGCCAATTCTACTTGGCCGTACACTAAGCTCACAGGGATCTCCTTCCCATCGGGCCCCACAGGTCCGACCTCGGCCAGGTGGTTTGGGTCAGCCTTCGTGTACCGCGTCTTCACCATGGCCCAGGCTTCCCTGGCACCTTGACGGCAGGCTGATATCTTCCATAATCGGAAGCGCCGCCGAGCTCCCTTTAGCTTCTCTGCAAGATCTCCAAGTCCTTCGGGCACGAAGACGGATGGCCATAGGGCCTGGACGACGCCTTGCATCACCTGCCGAACTCGTTCGTGCAGTTGTGAGAGCTCGGGAAGAAGGTCACCCGTAGAACCGGGCATTTCCTTTGCAGGACGACCTGTTAGCATACCTACAGACATAACTCTGTCAGCCAACTTCCTCGCCGAACTCTTTTTCAAAGTTCGTTCAAGCACTTACTAAATATGCTGCGTCAAAGCCGCCGATTCTCCTTAACGGAGTCCGACAGTTGGGCACGAACATCCTTTAGTTCCACGCCCAGCTTGGTGTTGGCATCTAGGAGATCATTCTTCTCCTGCCTCACCCTCATAAGCACGCTCTCACCGGCCTTCAGCTGGCGTAGGAGCTGTTGCTTATCCGGATTTACTCCAGCGTCATCTACAATTTTATCGTCAGATCTACATATACATCGCACTTTATATGATACTTATCATTTGAAGGATATATTACCAGAGGGGGTCTCTTTAGGCTCCCCTGCTGCGGCCAGTGCGGCCTGAAGTTGGGCTTTGTAGTCTTCCAGCTCCTGGGACAGTTGGGTATTATTTTCTGTAAGAACCTGCATAACAAATGATCCTTAAATTAGTTATTCTAACTGTTTCAAGTCTCAGGGGCTACTGATATATATAATCACCAAATTTTCTCACCCATATGTCTTTTACATACTGCTCCATGGCTCTGGCTAGACCATTTTGAGAGGCACGGAGGTACGCATCTCCCGAGTTGAAGGCATCCAATGCCTCTTGGGAGAAACAAGCGTCACGAAGAACAGTCCGGCGACGCCTGTGGTTCATGGCACTTTCCACCTCGGAATTGGTGGCGGACAGTCTATCTGCATCCTCTGTCGGAGGAGCGCCCGGCGCATGCCTCGTATTCGTTCCCGCCTCCGAATCCGGCCTTGGAGCCTGGCTGGTGGAGGTGCGATTAGTAGCCTCTCCGGATATAGTCCGGCGAGCACTCTTTTTCCTAAAAATAAGGCATGGGCGTTAGTATGCCTCTGAGAATAATGTCTTGGAATAAAGACGGCGCACCGTACCGCTGCGCCGGTGTCTCAATCCGGACTGCGTGTCTTTTTAGCCTGCCTGGCCTCGCGGCCCATTGCTGGCTAGTCGCCGCAGGCTCGGCCTTCCGCCTCGAGGACCTCCCCTGCAAAACACGGTTGTTATACGGTAATCAAAAACACGCAAGGACAGATACCTTTTCAAAGTACTGGGACTTCGGTCTCAATTACCTGTGAGGTTGGAAGTAGCCCAGGGTAATCGGCCGTAATGGCCACCAAGGCGTTGTCGTTGCTCAATTGGTAAAATACCCCATCGATCAGCTCCACAGATATGTCCAGATCCTCTTGGGACGCCAGGTTAAGGGACCGTTCCGGGTCCTCGGGTTGTGGAGGAGGGCTGTTTATCTCCCTTACAGCCTGGCGCAGCTCCTGCGTTGAAATCGCTAGACTGAATACTTAACTATGGGAATATGAATCGGATGGGCGAGAAAAAGTGTCCGCTTACCCAGCTCGGAGGATTGTACATAGAAAATCCGCCCTGCGGGTTGACGTGGAGGAATTCCTCCTCTTCTCCCTTGTACAAAGTGGATATTATCTTTATTAGAGCAGCAACCGATTCCGGCCCTTTACGTCCGTAGCGAGTGGCGTCATCCTCCCCGTTGAAATCCCACATGGGGTGGCCTCTATACTGAAGCGACTGCACCCCCCGCATAATACATGTGGCCATGACCTCGATCATGGTCAATCCGGATCGAGCTAACAAACTTATCTGGCTCATCAGGTAAAGAACGTCCCTGTCATCTTCCTCCTGGGGGCTCCGTGGACGCCAGCTCTGGCGCTTCTTCAAAGGAGCGTTGTCGAACTCAGGGAGGCCGATTCGAATAGGGTTCGGGAGGGGGACGTCTTCTATATAAAACCATTCTGAAGGCCAGTCTTCGGACGTCTTCTTTGGGGTTCCGGATAGATATCCGGTCCCGGCAATACGCCACACTTTGGCTCCGCCCACTTGATATATTGACCCCTCCTGAGAACGGGGCACAAGGCAGAACAGCTTATTCCACAGCGTGAAATGAGCCTCACAGCCCAAAAACAGCTCGCAAAGGGCTATGAAGCCCGCGATATGCAATATGGAGGCAGGCGTAAGGTTGTGCAACTGGAGGCCGTAGAACTCCAGGAGCCCCCGGAGAAACGGATGAATTGGAAATCCGAGCCCTCTTACTAAATGAGGGACAAGGCATACCCGCTCTCCCTTGGAGGGATTGTGAAGGATCTCCGCTTGCTCTCCGCCATTATAGGTGGCGAGCCCGGCTCGAACCGGGACCATGTATGCTGGGGGAAGAAATCCCTTGGTCTGAAGCATCACTAATTTGCTGTGTGGGACGGAACATCTCTCCCAATCTCCAGGCTTGGGGCTAGGGGAGCGAGAGGAGGAGGTGTGTCGATCGGCCATGATGGAATGGATCTCTGTCGGATGCGCTCCGATGAAGGCTCGCCAAGGGAGGATGGTGTGATTTGGATATGAATCCTCGTCTCTTTAATAGGCATCTCATTCGCACAGCTAGGGGGGTAAATATAAAAACACCCTAGCTCTTCACATTCGCTCGACACGTGGAAAGTGGCCATTATTGGGCGTGGAAGCCAAGGAGCGCAACATTCACAAGAAGCCGGACACTATTTAAATAGGTACACGGAATTTGGAGAGGAACCCGCCTTGCAATGCCAAAAACAATTTGTGCGCCGGACTCATCGTCATTGAAGCCTGGTTCGGGGGCTACTAAGGGAGTCCTGGATTAGGGGGTGTCCGGATAGCCGGACTATAACCTTTGGCCGGACTCTTGGACTATGAAGATACAAGATTGAAGACTTCGTCCTGTGTCTGGATGGGACTTTCCTTGGCGTGGGAGGCAAGCTTGGCAATACGGATATGTATATCTCCTCCCATTGTAACCGACTCTATGTAACCCTAGCCCTCTCCGGTGTCTATATAAACCGGAGGGTTTTAGTCCATAGGACAAACAACAATCATACCATAGGCTAGCTTCTAGGGTTTAGCCTCTTTGATCTCGTGGTAGATCTACTCTTGTACTACCCATATCATCAATATTAATCAAGCAGGAGTAGGGTTTTACCTCCATCGAGAGGGCCCGAACCTGGGTAAAAACATTGTGTCCCTCGTCTCCTGTTACCATCCACCTAGACGCATAGTTCGGGACCCCCTACCCGAGATCCGCCGGCTTTGACACCGACAGCGCTCATCGAGTTCATCCGTGAGAACTAGGACATCTTTGCATGGAAGCCTTCAGACATGCAAGGTGTACCGAGGGAACTCACTGAGCACACTCTCAATGTTGATCCAAAATTTAAACCGGTCAAGCAATTACTTTGTCGTTTTAATGAAGAGAGGCGCAAGGCCATTGATGAAGAAGTGGCCCAACTCTTGGCGGCCAGGTTTATTATTGAAGTTTTTCATCCTGAATGGTTGGCTAACCCGGCGTTGGTACTTAAGAAAAATGGCACTTGGTGTATGTGTGTGGATTACACAGACCTTAACAATGCCTGTCCGGCTGATCCTTTTGCTCTCCCTTGTATTGATCAGATCATTGATGCTACAGCGGGTTGTGAGCGTTTGAGTTTTTTATGCCTATTCTGGTTATCATCATATCAAGATGGCAGTTAAGGACCGAGAGAAAACATCTTTCATCACTCCCTTTGGAGCCTTCTGCTACGTGTCTATGCCTTTTGGGCTCAAGAGTGCCCAGGCGACTTATCAGTGTTGTGTTTAGAATTGCCTCCACAGCCAGATTGTGCATAATGTTCATGCCTATATGGATGATATGATTGTGAAATCTAGGAAGAAGGAAACCTTGTTAGATGATTTGAAGCAGACCTTTGACAACTCCGGGTCTACAAGATGATGCTTAACCCGGCCAAATCTGTCTTTGGTGTGCTAGCGGGCAAGCTCTTGGGTTTTTTGGTCTCTGAGAGAGGTATTGAAGCTAACCCGGAGAAAATCAAGGCTATCACTTCTTTGGCTAAACCGGCATGTATTAATGATGTCCAGCGTTTGGCGGGTCGTATTGCTGCTTTAAGCCGGTTTATAAGTCGTCTGGGAGAAAAAGCTATTCCTTTATACCAAATGATGAAGAAAACTATTGGATTTCGGGCTCCGCAGACCCCTAAGAGGTTCAAACTCTGGGGTGTGTGCGCAGAACTCAACCTCCCCAGTCTGCCTACTCACCAATCTCATGGCCTAGATCGATGAACTGGAAGGAAATGGGACACAACAATTTACCCAGGTTCGGGCCACCTTGCGGTGTAAAACCCTACTCCTACTTTGTGGTGGATTGGCCTCGAGGGGCTGAGGATAAACTAGTACAGTGGGAGAACAACCTCAGGAGAAGGCGTGTTCTTGTGCTCGAGCGGGCTGGTGAGCTAGTGAGGATGGAATGGATCTAACCCAATCCGATCCGATCCCTCTCTATGGTGGTGGCTAGGTCCTATTTATAGTGGCCTTTGTCCTCTTCCCAAATGAAGGCGAGAAGGGATCCCCCAACAGCCAAATTCGAAGGAGACAACTAGTACATCTTATCCTGACAAAAGTAGTCTTCGCCTGCAAAGCTTCTGGTCGTGACGCCGTGTTGGGCTTGGCGATGACCTTCGTCCTTCCGTCCTAGCGGCCTTGGTCTTGTTGCACGATAATGGAAACCTTTGGCTGATTCCTCGGGACTCCGCATCTGTGCTTGCCTCCTTAGCACTAAGGAGGAAACTACTGTCATGCGCCCGCCTGGCCTTGGTCATCATGGCTCATGTCATCTGAACTTCACGAGGTGGGGTTTGCATAGAAATCTCCGCTCCTCAAGAGCCAGCCTAGGGAGGCCGCTCCTCTTGGAGGTCTTGGTGTCATCCACCTCGCGAGGCTTGGCCCCTCGCGAGGGTCTTGAGTTGTCGATGCTGAAGGTGGGTCGTACCAGGCCGTCGACGGAGCCATGTCGTGGGCCGCAGGCAGGCAAGTCTGGGTACCTCCGTTCCCAGAACACCGACAATAGCCCTCGGGCCCAAGCCTCGCTCGGACTTGGCTTCGGGGCGAAGCCAAGGGGAAAGTGTGGAGCGCCGCCGGCCCTAACCGCTTGCGGCCTTCGTCGATGCATGGTGATCGATGGGACATGGGAGTCTCCACTTCCCCATCCAGCCTAGATAACTGCCAGAGCTGGTGGTCGCCCATTGCTAGCGCAGCTCTACCTTCATTGTTCATCGTGCTCACCCTTGGCCCCTCTTTTTTTCTGCGAACCCGCATCTCTTCTCCCAAATTCGACACCGGTGCCAACCCTCTCTTGCCGCCATGGCCCTATGGTCGAAGAAGAAGGGAAAGGCTTGCACTTTAGCCAAATCCTGGCCAGTCTTGGAGCCTGCTCTTTAGCGGTCGACGGTGATCAACCGCGAGGGGCTGGACAAGGTCTGGCCGGCCCTGGCCTCCGATTCCAACGAGTGGAAGGCGGCGACGGTCTGGCCCACTTCCCGGGCCATGATTGACATGGAAGCCGCTGAGATCCCCATTCATCTTCATGCTCTCTTGGCTGGCTTGATTCCCCCTTTTTCTGATTTCTTCAATGCCGTGATCTCACACTACCAGATTCAGGCACTGCACCTGTGTAACACCCACGATGCGGCTATATCTCCCACGTGTCGGGGCACGACTTAGAGGCATAACCGCATGGTAGGCATGTCGCAAGAGGGGTAATCTTTACGCATCCCATGTACTGAATAAGAAAGGGATAAAGAGTTGGCTTACAACCGCCACTTCACACAAAACATAAATATATCATACATCATCCAGAATACAATCAAGGTCCGACTACGGAACCAAAATAAAGAAAGACAACCCCAGATGCTAGATCCCCGATCGCCCCAACTGGGCTCCACTACTGGTCATTTGGAAAAGACACATAGTAACGGCCCGAATCCTTGTCGAACTCCCACTTGAGTTCGGTAGCGTCCCCTGCACTGGCATCATCAGCACCTGCATCTGTTTGGAAGTATCTGTGAGTCACAGGGACTCAGCAATATCACACCCTCGCGATCAAGACTATTTAAGCTTAAGGGTAGGAAAGGGGTTGTGAGGTGGAACTGTAGCAAAGCACTAAGCATATCTGGTGGCTAACTTACGCAAAAGAGAGCGAGAAGAGAAGCAAAGCACGGTCGAGAAGCTAATAGTGATCAAGAAGTGATCCTGAAAGCTACTTACGTTCAAGCATAACACGAGACCGTATTCTCTTCCCGGACTCCGCCGAAAAGAGACCATCACGGCTACACACGCGGTTGATTCATTTTAATTAAGTTAAGTGTCAAGTTTTCTACAACCGGATATTAACAAATTACCATATGCCCATAACCGTGGGCACGACTTTCGAAAGTTCAAAACCCTGCAGGGCTGTCCCAACTTAGCCCATCACAAGCTCTCACGGTCAATGAAGGATATTCCTTCTCCCAGGAAGACCCGATCAGACTCGGAATCCCGGTTACAAGACATTTCGACAATGGTAAAACAAGACCAGCAAGACCACCCTCTATGCCGACAAATCCCGATAGGAGCTGGACATATCTCGTTCTCAAGGCACACCGGTAAGCTAAGCGTACAGGAACCAACATAACCCAAGTTGCCAAGGGACGGTCCCGCACGGTGCTCTAGTTTGGACCAACACTTAGAGGAGCACTGGCCCGGGGGTTTAAAATAAAGATGACCCTTGAGTCCGCGGAACCCAAGGGAAAAAGTCTTAGGTGGAAAATGGTAAAACCAAGGTTGGGCCTTGCTGGAGGATTTTTATTCAAGGCGAACTGTCAAGGGGTTCCCATAACACCCAACCGCGTAAGGAACGCAAAATCAAGGAACATAACACCGGTATGACGGAAACTAGGGCGGCAAGAGTGGAGCAAAACACCAGGCATAAGTTCGAGCCTTCCACCCTTTACCAAGTATATAGATGCATTAAAGTGGACAATATGTAATAATGATATCCCAACAAAAATCCATGTTCCAACAAGGAACAAACTCCAACTTCACCTGCAACTAGAAACACTATAAGAGGGGCTGAGCAAAGCGGTAACATAGCCAAACTATGGTTTGCTAGGAAAGGTGGGTTATAGGCTTGACATGGCAATATGGGAGGCATGATAAAGCAAGTGGTAGGTATCGTGGCATAGCAATAGAGCGAACAACTAGCAAGCAAAGATAGAAGTGATTTCGAGGGTATGGTCATCTTGCCTGCAATGTTCTCAGAGTTGACGAAAGCTTGATCCTCGTAAGCATACTTAACAGGTTCCTCGATCACGTACTCGTCTCCCGGCTCTACACAAAGCAAGAACACAAGCAAAGGACCAACAGTCAATCATGGTGCAATGCGCAAGCAACATGATGCAAAATATGGCATTATATGTGAGATGTGATATGCAATGCATATGCGTGCTCCGGAAGGAAAAGATTGATCAAGGCATCAACTTGGAAAACCAAGTGCGCCGCTGGAAAGATGAGTTGATTTCGATCGAAATCGATATAAACATCACCGGAGTCAGATGCACGGTTTGCAAATGGCAAGCAAAACAAGAATGTCACAATTCTGCAATTAACAGCATGATGCCATCTAGAATGCAAAAAGAAACTAAGCTACTGCACTCCAACATAACAACAAAGCACATGGAAGTGATCTACTCAAGATGCTTGACAAAAGTTGAACACTGAGCTACAGCTAAATAACACAAGAGCAGGTTCAAACAAACATGGCAAAAGTGCAAAAGATGTCAGCATCAGACTTAGTGAAAATACTAACATGCCAAAAAATAACATCAGGAAGCCAGGTTTAGAGCAAGCAAACAACATGCTACAGGAACAGATCATAGAAAACAAAGGCATGGCATGAATCTAATAAAAGCATAGATCAAAAGTCCCTTACTGATCAAGAGCCAAAAAGGCACAGAAGATATTATGGCACCCATGTAAACATAGCAAGTTTCGTTAACACATTCAGACTTAGCAGAAAACTGAGCATGGCATAAACAGAATTATGAAGGCATCTTTGCAAGCTCGATTCACTCACCACAAGGCATTGCATGACAAGATAAGCATACTACCAGCAAGAAGACATGATCATAAGTCTAACCATGTCAAGAACAAGTTTATAGCATGTTTGGATCAACTACAACAACCATGGCAAAATTGATTAACATGTAAACAATTTGCCAGGAACATTTTATAGCAAAAGTAGAGCAAGATTAAGACATGCTAGGGTACTCCATAATTGCAAACAGGGGCATGGATGGATAGAGCACAACCATATGTCCAAATCATTCTTAATGAAGATACTCAAAACAAGCATGGATCTCACTGTAGCATCATGGATACATGGCATAAAAATAACAGCAGAGCAAGGACTTAGCAAAATCCTAAGTCCCTGAAATCAGCAATATCATGAAGGCTACTTTGCATGCTTGTGCTAGTCACCACATTGATCAAAACAATACATGGCAAACACACCCCTGTAAATATGGCATGGCATAGATCAAAATACATGTAGAGCTCATGCCCATATGCAGCACACAACAAATGTAGCAAAAATGACAAATCCTCATACTCTGATAAGAATCAGCACCTAAAAATTTATAGCACTCTTGCATCCACGATTTGGGTATCAAGATGGACTCAAACAAGCATGTCACAATGGAATGAAATGAAGGGCATCTCCCAATGAACATTTTGATATATCATGCGCATGAAATGGAGCCATACACACAAAGTTATGATGCGATGAACATGGCCTGAAAAGTGAGGGGAAAAGGACTTAGAGAGAATTACGACCTCGGGAATTCCCAGATCTAGGGTTTCGTCTTGCATGGATGTCGAGGCGAGGCCGGCTCGCCGGAGTTTGTCCCGCGGTGGTCGGAGCACCTGTGCAGAAAGGGAGCTCGGGTGAGGGGGAGGAGAGGAAGGAGAAGGAGGAGAGGGGACGGACGGCACGGGGCTCACCGGAGCGCGAGCCCCATGGGGTGGCGAGTGGCGGCACCGGACGAGGCGTCGCCGGGGCTGGGCGGTGCGCGACTCGCGGCCGGAGTGGCGGCGGGATGCTCCACGGCGGCACGGGCGGCGGGGAGGCGGAAGGACCGCGCGGGGGCGGCGGCAGAGGTGCTGCACGGTGGACACGTGTCCGGCTACGAGTGGTGCGGGGCGGCGGCGGAATCTGTCCGACTGGACCGGACGTGTCCGGCGGCGGAGAGGGAGCGGGGCTAGGGTTTTGGACCCGGATTTTGGACGAAGAGGACATATTTATAGGTAGGAGGAGTTTGGAGTGTCCAAATGGAGTGTAGTTTTCGACCACGCGATCGTTATCCGACGGCGGAGGACATGGAGATGGTTTGGAAGGGTTATTGGGCCGTTTTGGAGGAGTGTTGGGCTGCAACACACACGAGGCCTTTACGGTTCCCCGGTTAACCGTTGGAGTATCAAACGGACTCCAAATGGCATGAAATTTGACAGGCGGTCTACCGATGGTGTACCAAGGCCACTTGGCAAATCTCGGCCCATTCCGAGAATGTTTAACACCCGCTCACGAAAAGAGACGAAAGGGGACGCCGGTGCGCGTAGGAGTGTCGGATTGCAAAACGGACAACGGGGAAATGCTCGGATGCATGAGACGAACACGTATGCAAATGAGATGCACATGATGACATGATATGAAAAGCATGACATGAACAAAATGCAAAACGAAGACAAAACCCAACCACGAAGGGAATCTCATAATTTAAAGCTGAAAATGGCAGAGTCGGAGTTAAAAAATATGGCAAGTTACATCCGGGCGTTACAACCTGGACCCCCAATCCATCATCCTCCTCGCTGTCTTCGCCTTCCTGTGTGAGGCCATGGTGGGCATTGCTCCCTCTGTTGCCTTGCTTCACCATTTCTTCTTGCTCCGCCTGGTCGATGCCCACCAGCGCACTGGATGTGTGGTCTTCCAGGCCGTGGCAGCGACGACTGGCTCGGGCATCGACTTCACGCCCCGCCTAGACATGAAAGGGTTCCAGAAGTAGTGGGTGTATGTGGACGCCGGCACACTCAGCCCCCTGCTCCTTCTCCAGTAAGTGTCGGCGGCACCCAGCTCTGGCTGGGGGCACATGAAGCTCCAAAAGACACAAGATGGGCCGAAGAAGTACCAGAGGGGGGCTCCAAGGGGAGCACAACCCACCTGGTCGTGCTTGGGGGCCCAGGTGCGCCGTGGTGGGTTGTGCCCACCTCGGCCGCATCCCGCACCACCTCCTTGCTCTATAAATACCTTGAAAATCCAAAAACCCTAGGGGAGTCAACGAAACACAATTCCAACCACCGCAAGTTCCAGAAACCATAGATCCAATCTAGACACCATCACAGAGGGGTTCATCATCCCCATTGGTGCCTCTCCGATGATGCGTGAGTAGTTCATTGTAGACCTACGGGTTCGTTAGTAGCTAGATGGCTTTCTCTCTCTCTTTTGAATCTCCATACAATGTTTTCTTGGAGATCTATTTGATATAACTCTTTTTCTGGTGTGTTTGTTGGGATCCGATGAACTTTGAGTTTATGATCAGATCTATTTTATCCATGAAAGTTATTTGAGTTTTGATCTCTTATATGCATGATTGCTTATAGCCTCATATTTCTTCTTCGAATCTTTGGTTTAGTTAGGCTGACTAGATTGATTTTTCTTGAAATGGGAAGAGGTGCTTTGTGATGGGTTCGATCTTACGGTGCTCAATCCCAGTGACAAAAGGGGACATGACACATATGTATCGTTGCTATTAAGGATAACAAGATGGGGTCTATTCCTACATGAATAGATCTTCTCTACATCATGTCATCATTCTTATTGCATTACTCCGTTTCTCCATGAACTTAATACACTAGATGCATGCTGGATAGCGGTCGATGTGTGGAGTAATAGTAGTAGATGCAGGCAGGAGTCGGTCTACTAATCTTGAACGTGATGCCTATATAATGATCATTGCCTGGATATCGTCATAATTATTTGAAGTTCTATCAATTGCCCAACAGTAATTTGTTTACCCACCGTATGCTATTTTTCTCGAGAGAAGCCACTAGTGAAATCTACGCCCCCCGGGTCTATTCTTTATCATATTTGCCTCTGAGATCTATTCTTATTTGCTTTTATTTTCAGATATATTAATCCAAAAACCCAAAAATACCTTGTTGCACTTTTTTTGTTATTTATTTTATTTCGTGTTTCCACGAGATCTATTTATCCAATCTACTACAAATTTATCTATCTTTTTACCCAGGAGGGATTGACAATCCCTCTTACACGTCGGGTTGCAAGTATTTGTTCCTTGTGTGTATGCACCATTTACATAGTGTTGCGTGGTTCTCCTACCGGTTCGACAACCTTGGTCTCATCACTGAGGGAAATACCTACCGTAGCTGTGCTGCATCATCCCTTCCTCTTTGGGGAAATACCGACATAGTTCAAGCCACATCAAAAGGAATTTCTAGCGCTGTTGCCGGGGAGACATCATCAACATCTATCATGTTCCTAATCACAAATCTCATCTCCTTGCAATTTACATTATTTGCCATTTGCCTCTCATTTTCATCTCCCCCACTTCACAAAATTTTGTCTTTTTTGCCCTATTTTCCGTTCGCTGTTTCTCGTCAAATCTCTTGTTTGCTTGAACTTGCCATCATGAGTGGCATTGGTATGGCAGAAACAGATGATGGCCTAACTCCTAAAATAGGACGATCTAGCAATATGGATGCTAAAACTTTTGTTTTGGGGCAAGGGAATGTTATAAGGAAAGAACATTAATGACCCACAAGTATAGGGGATCAATTGTAGCTCATTTCGATAATTAAGAGTGTCGAACCCAATGAGGAGCAGAAGGAAATGACAAGTGGTTTTCAGTAAGGTAATGTCTGCAAGTGCTGAAATTGTAAGTAGCAGAGTAGTTTGATAGCAAGGTAATTTGTAACGAGCAAGTAACGATAATAGTAGCAAAAGTGCAGCAAGGTAGCCCAATCCTTTTGAGGCAAAGGATAGGCCAAAACGGTCTCTTATGATAAGCAAAGCGTTCTTGAGGGTACACGGGAATTTCATCTAGTCACTTTCGTCATGTTGGCTTAATTCGTGTTCGGTACTTTGATAATTTGATATGTGGGTGGACTGGTGCTTAGGTCTTGTTCTTACTTGAACAAACCTCCGACTTATGATTAAACCTACCGCAAGCATCCGCAACAACAAGAAAAGTATTAAGAATAAATTCTAAGCATAGCATTAAACTTTTGGATCCAATCGGTCCCTTACAGAATAGCGCATATACTGGGGTTTAAGCTTTTGTCACTCTCGCAACCCATCATCTAATTGCTACTCCACAATGCATTCCCTTAGGCCCAAATATGGTGAAGTGTCATGTAGTAGACGTTCACATGACACCACTAAGGGAATCACAACATACACACTATCAAAATATCGAACACACATATCAAGTTCACATGATTACTTGCAACATGATTTCTCTCGTGCCCTCAAGAACAAAAGTAACTACTCATAAATAATAAACATGATCATGATCAAAGGGGTATTAAATAGCATGTTGGATCTGAACATATAATCTTCCACCAAATAAACCATATAGTAATCAACTACAAGATGTAATCAACACTACTAGTCACCCACAAGCACCAATCTATAGTTCCGGTAACAAGATTGATCACAAGAGATGAACTAGGGTTTGAGAGGAGATGGTGTTGTTGAAGATGTTGATGGATATTGCCCTCCCCAAGATGGGAGAGTTGTTGGTGATGATGACGATGATGATGATTATGATGATGATGATGATTTCCCCCTCCGGGAGGGAAGTTCCCCCGGCAGAATCGCTCCGCCGGAGGGTAAAAGTGCTCCTGCCCAAGTTCTGCCTCGAGGCAGCGACGCTCCGTCCCGAAAGTCCTCTCCTCATTTTTCTCTATGTCAAATGACTTATATACCAGAAGATGGGCATCAGAGGTGGGCCTGGGTGAGCACAACCCACCAGGGCGCGCCTGGGCTCCCTGGCATGCCCAGGTGGGTTGTGCCCACCTGGTGGGCCCCCTCAGGTACTTATTGGCTCCAATATTCCTCATATATTCCCTTAAAATTCTCCGTGAAGTTTTGGCTCATTTGGAGTTGTGCATAATAGGTGGCTTAACGTAGCTTTTCCAGGTCCAGATTTCCAGCTGCCGGAATTCTCCCTCTTTGTGTATGCCTTGCATATTATGAGAGAAAAGGCATTAGAATTACTCCAAAAAGCATTATTATGGATATAAACATTATAAATAACAGTAAGAAAACATGATGCAAAATGGACATATCAACTCCCCCAAGCTTAGACCTCGCTTGTCCTCAAGCGAAAACCGAAATCGAAAAACATGTCCACATGCTTTGAGAGAGAGGTGTCGATAAAAACAAAATACGGGCATAGAAGCATCATGTTGATTATTATAAGAGCAACAAGATTAAACATAAGACTTTTATCATATACTTCTCATGAATAAGTAACAATTCATCACACAATCGAAGTATAAAGCAAAAAACTCTATTAGAAACCAACAAACTATGTTCTCAGTCAACTTTACAACTACAATTCATCATCTTTTCAGGAAGGGTCACGTGTTGGAGCCTTTAGGAAAGTCCACATACTCAACCATCATATAGTCTTCTATGATTGCTAACACTCACCTCGTACACATGATCAAAACGTTTCAACCGGACACATAGGAAGATAGGGGCTTATAGTTTTGCCTCCCAACGTAATCACCTCAAGGGTGGTGTCAACAATAATAACTCATGCTACCTATATTCAGCTGGACATATGTGCCTAGACCTTTCCTCACCACATGATGCTTGCCAAAGGAAAAAAATAAAAAGGAATAGAAGGAAAACTTTGACTCTTTGCATAAAAATAAATTCGTAGAAGTAAAAGATAGGCCATTCACAGAGGGAAGCAGAGGTTGCCATGCGCTTATTTATTTGTATGCTCAACCCCTTAGTGGAAAAGAACGTCATGTTACATTGCCCCTTGTGATAGCGACCTTTATTATGTAGTCTGTCGCTTTTATTCTTCACCATCACAAGTTCGTGCAGCGCTCAATTTTCTCTTACACTAAATGATCTCACACATTTAGAAGCTTTTTTATTTGCCTTTTTGCACCGATGACAACTTACTTCAGGGATCTTGCTCAATCCCTAGGTAGGTATGGTGGACACTCGAAAATAACATTTGGGTTTAAGGGTTTTTGGATGCACGAGTAGTATCTCTACTTAGTGCGGAATTCTTGGCTAGCAAAGTTAGGGGGAAAGCACCACATGTTAAAGGATCCATCACAATATGACTTCTATGTGAATATAAAAAAACATAAACCATTAAGTTATCTTCCTTGTCCAACGTCAACAATTTTGGCATATAATATTTTGATGAGGGCTCACAATCACAAATGATTTCTAGGATAGTATATTTATATGTGAATCTTCTCTTCCCTTATTAATTATTTCATGAGTTGCATCATTGACTAATGCTATGTTTGTCAATCTCTAATAAAATTTTCCACTTATACTTTTCCTTATGTGGTGTCATCGCCTACCATAGGATTAGTATATGATATTCTCATTATTTATTTCCTTTCTTTTATTCTTTCTCATTTCCTTTATTTAATTGCAACATGAAAGTAAAGAAAGCAAAAACTCACACTAAACTTTATTATATACCTTGCACACGATTACAAGGATAGATCACTAAGCACTCTCGAAAAGAAGAAAGAACATAAGTAACTTTTATTCATCTAAAGCAAAAAGATCGAACTAAAATAAGTAGAGGAAAAAAGATAGTGGGATGATACGATACCTGGGCACCTCCCGCAAGCTTGGCGGAAGCCAAGGGGAGTGCCCATACCCGATACTCAATTCTCTTTTGGTGGTGAAGATGATGATGGTGGTGAAGAGATCTTGTCCTCGGATTTCCATGCCGGTGGTCCACCATCATAAGAGGAGGAGTGAGTCTCACGGGTCCTGCAATTAGCAGCCTAACTCATACCTTTAAACCTCGCCTCATATTCAAAGACTTGGTTTTAGAGGCCATAGATCTGGCTTTGGAGGAAGTTGATTTGCTCATTGAGGGTGAAGACGATGTCCTTCATGGGCTTGCCATCCACCTTGAGATCACGGGAGAGGTCCGTGATCATGAGGTGATTGCCATTGAGCCCACGCTCCACCATCCCCTTGCACCGGAAGACATCTTGCTCCATAGCTTCAAGGCTGGCCTCCACGATTCCCGTCCCCTTGGGACATGGCACATCACGAAGGTAAAGCACCCCCTCATGCATCTGGATGGTCTGAGGGTGCTGCACCACCTCCCGCAGATATCGGTTGATGACGTTCTTGAAGAACTTGTCCTTGGAAGAGCTTGAGGTGGCCATGATAGATGGGATCTGGCAGAAAAACTGCAAGAAAAGAGAATAGAGGATTTCTCCGTGATACGGTGATCAACAGGTTCGGGAAGTTTATATAGATTTTTTATCTTGGGGGACAAGCATAAGGTAGAAAAACGGAGTACGGAAAGTGTCCTAGGTGGGCACAACCCACCTGGGCGCGCCAGGCAAGCCTTGCGCGCCCTGGTGTCTTGTGCCCACCAAGGGACGCTTCCTAGAAGTTTCTTTATTTCCTAATTTTCAAAATATTCCAAAACTGATAAAAAATATTTGTGCGGATTTTTTGGAGTCCGTTTACTTACCGTATCACGTACCTCCTTATTTTCACGATTCTAGAGTGTTCCAGAAGGACTCTTTCATGTGTTCTTTCGGTGTCAAAGTTTGGATAATATTACTTTCAACATTAATGGGCGTACCTGAGATATAATGTTTTATTCGTTGCCCATTGACAACCTTCGGGTTAGTACCTTCAAAATTATTTATTTTGATGGCTCCAGACTGATAAACCTCCTCGATGACATATGGGCATTCCCATTTTGAGAGGAGTTCTCCTGCAAAGAATCTGAAATGAGAGTTGTACAAAAGAACATATTCTCTCACTTTAAATTCACACTTTTGGATTCTTTTGTCATGCCATCTTTTAACTTTTTCTTTGAATAATTTTGCATTTTCATAAGCTTGGGTTCTCCATTCATCTAATGAGCTAATATCAAATAACCTCTTTTCACCAGCAAGTTTAAAATCATAGTTGAGCTCTTTGATGGCCCAATATCCTTTATGTTCTAACTCAAGAGGCAAATGACAAGCTTTTCCATAAACCATTTTATAAGGAGACATACCCATAGGATTTTTATATGTTGTTTTATAAGCCCAAAGTGCATCATCTAATTTCTTGGACCAATTCTTTCTAGACCTACTGACAGTCTTTTGCAAAATTAATTTTATTTCTATATTGCTAAGTTCAACTTGACCACTAGACTGAGGATGATAAGGTGGTGCAATTCTATGGTTAACATCATACTTGGCAAGCATTTTACGGAAATCACCATGAATAAAGTGTGAACCACCATCAGTCATTAAATATCTAGGGACTCCAAACCTTGGGAAAATAACTTCCTTCAAAATTTTAATAGAGGTGTTCTGATCAGCACTATTGGCTAGAATAGCTTCTACCCATTTAGTAACATAATCAACAGCAACCAAAATATGTGTATACCCATTAGAGGAAGGAAAAGGTCCCATGTAATCAAATCCCCGAACATCAAATGGTTCAACAGCAAGCGAATAATTCATAGGCATTTCTTGACGCTTACCGATATTACCTATCCATTGGCATTCATCACAAGATAAGACGAACTTATGGGCATCCTTGAAGAGAGTAGGCCAATAAAATCCAGATTGCAATACCTTGTGAGCAGTTCTATCTCCAGCATGATGCCCTCCATAAGCTTTGGAGTGACATTTCCTTAGGATTTGTCACTGTTCATGCTTAGGTACACAATGTCTAATAATACCATCTACTCCTTCTTTATAAAGATGTGGGTCATCCCAAAAGTAATGTCTTAAATCATAGAAGAAAATTTTCTTTTGTTGGTATGTAAAGCTAGGTGGTAAATATTTAGCAACAATGTAATTAGCACAACCAGCATACCAAGGAGTAATGAGCAACATTTATTGCAGCTAACTACTCATCAGGAAAACTATCATCAATAGGTAGTGGGTCATCAAGCACATTTTCAAGCCTATATAAATTATCACCTACTGGGTTCTCAGCCCCTTTTCTATCAATGATATGTAAATCAAATTCTTGTAATAAGAGAAGCCATCGAATAAGTCTAGGTTTAGCATCTTTCTTTTCCATAAGATATTTAATAGCAGCATGGTCTGTGTGAATAGTTACTTTGGAATCAACAATATAAGGTCTAAATTTATCACAAGCAAACACAACTGCTAAGAATTCTTTTTCAGTAGTAGCATAATTTCTTTAAGCATTGTCTATAGTTTTACTAGCATAATGAATAACATTCACTTTCTTATCTACTCTTTGTCCAAGAACAGCACCAATAGCATAATCACTAGCATCACACATAATTTCAAAAGGCAAGTTCCAATCAGGTGGTTGAACAATAGGTGCAGAAATTAAGGCTTTCTTGAGTGTTTCAAAGGCTTCTAGACAATCATCATCAAAAACAAAAGGAATATCCTTTTGTAAGAGATTAGTAAGAGGCCTAGAAATTTTAGAGAAGTCTTTGATAAATCTCCTATAGAAACCAGCATGACCTAAGAAACTACGAATACCTTATATATCTTTAGGACATGGCATTTTCTCAATTGCATCAACCTTAGCTTTGTCCACTTCAATACCTCTTTCAGAAATTTTATGACCCAAGACAATGCCTTCATTAACCATAAAGTGGCACTTCTCCAAATTCAAGACAAGATTTGTTTGTTCGCAACTCTTCAAAACTCGATCAAGATTGCTTAAACAATCATCAAAAGACTTCCCATAAACAGAAAAGTAATCCATGAAAACCTCAACAATATTTTCACAAAAGTCAGAGAATATAGCGATCATACATCTTTGAAAGGTAGAAGGTGCATTGCATAAACCGAAAGGCATACGTCTATAAGCATAGGTTCCAAAGGGACAAGTAAAAGTGCTCTTTTCTTGATCAGGTTGAGAAACATGTATTTGTGAAAAAAACATAATATCCATCAAGGAAGCAAAAATGTGTGTGCTTAGATAATCTTTCAAGCATTTGATCAATAAAAGGCAGGGGGTAATGATCTTTTCTACTTGCTTTGTTTAATTTTCTAAAATCAATTACCATTATGTAGCCTGTAACAATTCTTTGTGGAATAAGTTCATTCTTATCATTAGGAACAACAATAATACCTCCTTTCTTAGGGACACAATGAACAGGACTTACCCATCTACTATCAGCTATGGGATAGATTATACCTGCTTCCAGAAGTTTTAATATTTCTGTTCTTACCACTTCTTTCATCTTCGGGTCTAACCGACATTGGTGATCAACAACGGGTTTAGCATCAGGTTCCATATTAATTTTGTGCTAACATAGAGTGGGACTAATGCCCTTTAAATAATCAAGAGTATATGCAATAGCAGCTCGGTGCTTCCTTAGAACTTTCAATAATCTTTCCTCTTCATGTTCTGAAAGGTTAGCACTGATAATAACATGATATATCTTCTTTTCATCAAGATAAGCATATTTCAAAGTGTTTGGCAATTGTTTTAATTCAAACACAGGATCACCTTTAGGTGGAGAAGGACCTCCTAGAGTTTCAATAGGCAAAATTTGTTTAAGCAGAGGACGTTGTTCAAAGAAAATTTCATCTATTTCATTTCTTTCATGCATATATAAGTCATTTTCATGGTCTAGCAAATATTGTTCTGAAGGATCAGTAGGTGGTACATGATACGTCTCCAACGTATCTACTTTTCCAAACACTACTTTTGCCCTTGTTTTGGACTCTAACTTGCATGATTTGAATGGAACTAACCCGGACTAACGCTGTTTTCAGCAGAATTGCCATGGTGTTATTTTTGTGCAGAAATAAAAGTTCTCGGAATGACCTGAAACTTCATGGAGAATATTTTTGGAATTAATAAAAAAATACTGGCGAAAGAATCAACACCAAGGGACCCACACCATGTCCACGAGGGTGCAGGGCGCGCCCCCTGCCTCGTGGGCCCCCTGAGACTCCACCGACCTCAACTCCAACTCTATATATTCACGTTCGGGGAGAAAAAACAGAGAGAATGATTCATTGTGTTTCACGATACGGAGCCGCCGCCAAGCCCTAGTATCCATTACGTTCTGAGATTGATGTTGCTATGACTTTGCTATGCTTAATGCTTGTCACTAGGGGCCGAGTGCCATGATTTCAGATCTGAACCTATTATGTTTTCATGAATATATGTGAGTTCTTGACCCTATTTTGCAAGTCAATAGTCACCTACCATGTGTTATGATCCGGTAACCCCAAAGTGACAATAATCGGGACCACTCCCGGTGATGATCATAGTTTGAGGAGTTCATGTATTCACTAAGTGTTAATGCTTTGGTCTGGTACTCTATTAAAAGGAGGCCTTAATATCCCTTAGTTTCCAATAGGACCCCGCTGCCACGGAGGGTAGGACAAAAGATGTCATGCAAGTTCTTTTCCATAAGCACGTATGACTATATTCGGAATACATGCCTACATTACATTGGTGAACTGGAGCTAGTTCTGTGTCACCCTATGTTATAAATGTTGCATGAGGAATCACATCCGACATAATTATCCATCATTGATCCATTGCCTACGAGATTTTCACATATTGATCTTTGCTTAGTTACTTTTCCGTTGCCACTGTTACAATCACTACAAAAACTACTACTGTTACTTTTGCCACCGTTACCGCTACTTCCATATTACTTTGCTACTAAATACTTTGCTGCAGATATTAAGTCTTTCAGGTGCGGTTGAATTGACAACTGAACTGTTAATACTTGAGAATATTCTTTGGCTCCCCTTGTGTCGAATCAATAAATTTGGGTTGAATACTCTACCCTCAAAAACTGTTGTGATCCCCTATACTTGTGGGTTATCAAGACTATTTTCTGGCGCCGTTGCCGAGGAGCATAGCTCTATTATTTGAGTCACTTGGGATTTATATCTTTTGATCACTATGAGGAACTTTAAAGATGAAAGAACCAAGATTTTTCCCTCAACTATGAGGGGATGTAAGGAACTGTCAACTAGCTCTGCACTTGATTCACCTTCTGTTTTGAGTAAACTTGCAACACCTACTCCTGCTATTGATTCTGATATGTCGCATGTTATTGATGATGCCACTTCCTCTATACATTATGCTTATGATAAACAACTTCTATGCTTAATAATATTGTGCCACTAGATGAATTTCTTGATGAATAACTTGCTAGGTTTAGAGAGAATGAAATTATTGAAACTGATAATATCGATTAAAGTGATGATGAAGATTCTCCCCCTAGATATGAATTGCCTGATGTACTTGAGGGTTATGTTATGGATGAAGAAACTCCTAGAGACTTTTTTTCTTGCAAAGATAGATATGATCTTAAGAAACTGTTAGTTAAGCTGAAAGAAAAGTCTTTGAATTCTAGAATGAAATATGACCCTGCTTTTGCTACTTCACCTATTTGTATTTCTGATAAGGATTATGATTTCTCTGTCGATCCTGAGTTAATTACTTTGGCTGAATTTGATCCTTTTTATGGCTATGAATCTTAAACTGTTGTGGCACATCTTACTAAATTAAATGATATAGCCACCCTGTTCACTAATGAGGAGAAAATTCGTTACTACTATATCCTCGAGTTATTTTCGTTCTCATTAAAGGGTGATGCTAAAACATGGTTTAATTCTCTTGACCCTGGTTGTGTGCGTAGTCCCCAGGATATGATTTATTACTTCTTTGCTAAATATTTCCCCGCTCATAAGAAACAAGCTACCTTAAGGGAAATATATAATTTTGTGCGAATTGAAGAAGACAGTCTCCCACAAGCTTGGGGGAGGCTTCTCCGATTACTTAATGCTTTGCCTGATCATCCTCTAAGGAAAAATGAAATACTTGATATCTTTTATAATGGACTAACCGATGCTTCTAGATACCACTTGGATAGTTGTGCTGGTTGTGTTTTTAGGGAAAGAACTGTTGAGCAAGCTGAATTGCTATTGAATAATATGTTGAGTAATGATAATGATTGGACACTTCCTGAGCCAACTCCTAAGCCAACTCCGAAGAAAAGGGGTATTCTATTTCTTAGTCCTGAAGATATGCAAGAGGCAAAGAAATCTATGAAAGAAAAGGGTATTAAGGCTGAAGATGTTAAGAATTTACCACCTATTGAAGAGATACATGGTCTTGATAACCCGACACAGGTAGTAAAGGTAAATTCTCTCAATAGATTTGATGAAGGTGATATTCCTCGTTATAAGTCTGCTAGTCAATGCTTAGATGAGTTTGATAATTTTATTGTTAAACAAGAAAACTTCAATGCTTATGTTAGTAGACAATTGAAACGTAATGCTTATATGATTGAACACTTGAGTGATTATATGTATAGAGTTAAAGGTGAGCTTAAAATTATTAGTAAACATGCTTCTATGGTTACCACTCAAGTAGAACAAGTGCTTAAAGCTCAAGATGATTTGCTCAATGAATTAAATAATAAGAAAAATGATAAGGCTGTTAGAGTTGTGACTGGAGGGGTAGAATGACTCGCTAACCTTTGTATCCTGAGGGCCACCCTAAGAGAATTGAGTAAGATTTTCAGAGAAAAAATGTTGATGCACCTAGTACTTCTAAGAAGAAGAAAAAGAAAAATGATAGGACTTTGCATGCTTCTAGTGAACCTGTTTTAGACACACCTGAGAATCCCAATGATATTTCTATTTATGATGCTGAAACACAATCAGGTAATGAACATGAACCTAGTGATAATGTTCATGTTGATGCTCAGCCTAGCAATAACAATGATGTAGAGATTGAACCTGCTATTGATCTTGATAACCCACAATCAAAGAATCAACGTTATGATAAGAGAGACTTCGTTGCTAGGAAGCATGGTAAAGAAAGAGAACCATGGGTTCAGAAACCCATGCCTTTTCCTCCTACACCATCCAAGAAAAAGGATGATGGGGATTTTGAGCGCTTTGCTGAAATGATTAGACCTATGTTTTTGCGTATGCGCTTGACTGATATGCTTAAAATGAATCCTTATATTAAGTATATGAAAGATATTGCCACAAATAAAATAAAGATACCGGAAGCTGAAATTTCCACCATGCTCGCCAATTATACTTTTAAAGGTGGAATACTAAAGAAACTAGGAGATCCATGAGTACCAACTATACCATGCTCCATTAAAAGAAACTATGTTAAAACTGCTTTATGTGATCTTGGAGCCGGTGTTAGTGTTATGCCTCTCTCTTTATATCGTAGACTTGATTTGAATAAGTTGACACCTACTGAAATATCTTTGCAAATGGCTGATAAATCAACTGTTATACTGATATGTCTCCGCCGTATCTATAATTTTTGATTGTTCCATGCCAATATTCTACAACTTTCATATACTTTTGGCAACTTTATACTATTTGTGGGACTAACATATTGATCCAGTGCCCAGTGTCAGTTCCTGTTTGTTGCATGTTTTTTGTTTTGTAGAATATCCATATCAAACGGGATAAAAACTGACGGAGATTTTTTTGGAATATATATGATTTTTGGGAAGAAAAATCCATGTGAGACGGTGCCCGAGGGGGCCACGAGGCAGGGGGGCGCCCTAGGGGGGCAGGCGCGCCCCTGACCCTCGTGGCCACCCCGTAAGGCAGTTGGTGCCCTTCTTTCGCCGCAAGAAAGCTAATATCCGGATAGAGACCGTGTTAAAATTTCAGCCCAATTGGAGTTACGGATCCCCGGGAATATAACAAACGGTGAAAGGGTAGAATCTGGGAACGCAGAAACAGAGAGAGAGAGAGAGACAGATCCAATCTCGGAGGGGCTCTCGCCCCTCCCACACCATGGAGGCCAAGGACCAGAGGGGAAACCCTTCTCCCATCTAGGGAGGAGGTCAAGGAAGAAGAAGACGAAGGGGCCCCCACTCCCCTTCTCTTCCGGTGGCGCCGGAACGCTGTCGTGGCCATCATCATCACCGCAATCTTCACCAACAACTTCACCGCCATCATCACCAACTCTTCCCCCCTCTATACAGCAGTGTAACCTCTCTCTTACCCGCTATAATCTCTACTTAAACATGGTGCTCAACGCTATATATTATTTCCCAATGATGTATGGCTATCCTATGATGTTTGAGTAGATCCGTTTTGTCCTATGGGTTATTTGATGATCGTGATTGGTTTGAGTTGCATGTTTTATTATTGGTGCTGTCCTATGGTGCTCTCCGTGTCGCGCAAGTGTGAGGGATCCCCGCTGTAGGGTGTTGCAATATGTTCATGATTCGCTTATAGTGGGTTGCTTGAGTGACTGAAACACAAACCCGAGTAAGGGGGTTGTTGCGTATGGGATAAAGAGAACTTGATGCTTTAATGCTATGGTTGGGTTTTACCTTAATGATCTTTAGTAGTTGCGGATGCTTGCTAGAGTTCCAATCATAAGTGCATATGATCCAAGTAGAGAAAGTATGTTAGCTTATGCCTCTCCCTCATATAAAATTGCAATAATGATTACCGGTCTAGTTATCGATTGCCTAGGGACAAATAACTTTCTCGTAACAAAAAGCTCTTTACTAAAACTAACTTAGTTGTGTCTTTATCTAAACAGCCCCTAGCTTTTATTTACGCGCTCTTTATTACCTTGCAAACCTATCCAACAACACCTACAATGTACTTCTAGTTTCATACTTGTTCTAGGTAAAGCGAACATCAAGCGTGCGTAGAGTTGTATCGGTGGTCGATAGAACTTGAGGGAATATTTGTTCTGCCTTTAGCTCCTCGTTGGGTTCGACACTCTTACTTATCGAAAACTGTTGCGATCCCCTATACTTGTGGGTTATCAAGACCTTTTTCTAGCGCCGTTGCCGGGGAGCAATAGCATGGGGTGAATATTCTCATGTGTGCTTCTTTGATTTATGACTAAGTAATTTTTATTTGCTGTTCTTAGTTGTTCTTTATCTTTAGTTATGGATATGGAACACGAAATACCAAAAAATTAGGTGTACTTGCTACTCATGGAGATGGGGAACCTCCTAAAACCCTCGATGTTGGTTATGTGAAAGATATTATGTACTACTTTAATAATCCTGAGAAAACCCCATTCAATTATGTAATGGGAGTAACATTGGATCAACGTGAATACTTTAGGGATTACCGCTTGACTCAAAAAGGGAAACTATTATGGGATCAAATTCATATATTAAATTGGTATGCTAGGCAACTATGCTTGAGATATGATTATACTTGTTGCTCTAGGATGAAGGCTCCACACCTTCCCTTTTTATGAGAATTTAATGATAATAAAACCTTAGCTTCTTATGCTAATGGTATATGTGATTACTATGATGTGGAGCAAATAGAAGAATTTGTTGCTTTTATGGGTGCTTATGAAATTGAATCTATGTTTAAAGAGTTTGAAGATTTTGATGATGCTGCTTATAGACCTTAAAATTTAGCTATCCTCAAATATTGCTATGAGAATTATGAATACAATTCCGATATTAATGCACTCATTGAGAAAGTCTCCGCTGTCCAAGAATAGATTAATATTTTGCAGGAATCTATGGAAGAAGAAATTGATGAAACTGTGAGTTCATTGGATGAAAAAGATGAGGAGGAGAGCGAAGAACAAAAGGAGGAAGAGCAGATTAGCTACCCGTGCCCACCTTCTAATGAGAGTAACTCTTCAACTCATACATTTTTTAATTTCCCTTCGTGCTTACCGAAGGATGATTGCTATGATCCCGTTGACTCTTTTGAAATATCCCTTTTTGATGATGCTTGTTATGCTTGTGGCCAACATGCCAATATGAAGTATGCTTATGGAGATGAACTTACTATAGTTCCTTATGTTAAACATGAAATTGTTGCTATTGCACCCACGCATGATAGTCCTATTATCTTTTTGAATTCTCCCGACTACACTATATCGGAGAAGTTTGCACTTACTAAGGATTATATTGATGGGTTACCTTTTACCGTTACACATGATGATTTTGATGAATATAATATGCATGTGCTTGCTGCTCCTACTTGCAATTATTATGAGAGAGGAACTATATCTCCACCTCTCTATGTTTCCAATATGATAAAATTGCAAGAAATTGCTTATGCTATGCATGGGCCTTTACTATGTGTGGATGAATTGTTCTTTTATGACATGCCTATGCATAGGAAGAGAGTTAGACTTCGTCATTGCATGATATATGTTACTTTGTGCTCACTACTAAATTACAAATCATTGTTAATTAAAATTGGCTTTGATATACCTTGGGATCCGGGTGGATCCATTACTTGAGCACTATATGCCTAGCTTAATGGCTTTAAAGAAAGCACTGCCAGGGAGACAACCCGGAAGTTTTAGAGAGTCATTTATTTCCGTTGAGTTCTTTCATATAGTTTAAAAACAACAAAAATTAAGAGGGGAACCCAAAACTTTTTCAAAAAGGAAAGTGAAAGTGAGAAAGACAAGCATTGTTGAAGTGGGAGAGCTCCTTGAATTTATTCATGCTCACGGCAACTTTGTGAATCTTGATTACAGAAACTTTTCAACAAAAATAATTATCCCTTGTACAATTCCATTGTATTATAAAAATAATGTGCCAAGGTTTTCCTTTAGGATGTTTACGTTTGCTTGATGGTCTGTACGGTGCAGGACAGAAACTTTGGCTGTAGTGCACGGTTTTACATTTTTAGCTGGAATGGCAAATGGTTCTAATTATTTTTGCATTGTCTTTCTATACAAATTGTTTATTTTCCTAATTTTGGAAGAATTTTTTAAGTATCAGAAGTATGGTAAATGTTCAGATTATTACAGACTGTTTTGTTTTAGACAGATTCTGTTTTTGATGCATAGTTTGCTTGTTTTGATGAAACTATCGATTTATATCAGTGGATTAAGCCATGCAAAAGTTATATTACAGTAGACACAATGCAAAAACAAAATATGAATTGGTCTGCAAAAGTACTTAGAGTAGTGATTTGCTTTATTATACTAACGGATCTTACCGAATTTTCTGTTGAAGTTTTCTGTGGATGAAGTGTTCGATGATCAACAAGGTCTCGACGTGAGAAGAAGGAAGAGAGGCAAGAGCTCAAGCTTGGGGATACCTGAGGCACCCCAAGTAAATATTCAAGGAGACTCAAGCGTCTAAGCTTGGGGATGCCCCAGAAGGCATCCCCTCTTTCTTCAACAAGTATCGGTATGTTTTCGGATTCGTTTCGTTCATGCGATATGTGCAATCTTGGAGCGTCTTTTGCATTTAGTTTTCATTTTTCTTTTATGCACCATGCTGGTATGAGATAGTCCTTGGTTGATTTATAGAATGCTCTATGCACTTCACTTATATCTTTTGAGTATGGCTTTATAGAATGCTTCATGTGCTTCACTTATATCATTTGAAGTTTGGATTGCCTCTTTCTCTTTACATAGAAAACCGCCATTTGTAGAATGCTCTTTCGCTTCACTTATATTTGTTAGAGCGTGGGCATATCTTTTGTAGAAAGAATTAAACTCTCTTGCTTCACTTATATCTATTTAGAGAGATGACAGGAATTGGTCATTCACATGGTTAGTCATAAAATCCTACATAAAACTTGTAGATCACTGAATATGATATGTTTGATTCCTTGCAATAGTTTTGTGATATAAAGATGGTGATATTAGAGTCATGCTAGTGGGTAGTTGTGGATTAGTATAAATACTTGTGTTGAGGTTTGTGATTCCCGTAGCATGCACGTATGGTGAACCGTTATGTAACGAAGTCGGAGCATGAGGTATTTATTGATTGTCTTCCTTATGAGTGGCGGTCGGGGACGAGCGATGGCCTTTTCCTACCAATCTATCCCCCTAGGGGCATGCGTAGTAGTACTTTGCTTCGAGGTCTAATAAACTTTTGCAATAAGTATGTGAGTTCTTTATGACTAATGTTGAGTCCATGGATTATACACACTCTCACCCTTCCATCATTGCTAGCCTCTCTAGTATCGCGCAACTTTCGCCGGTACCTTAAACCCACCATATACCTTCCTCAAAACAGCCACCATACCTACCTATCATGGCATTTCCATAGCCATTCCGAGATATATTGCCATGCAACTTCCATCATCATCATATACATGACTTGAGCATTTATTGTCATATTGCTTTGCATGATCGTAAAATAGCTAGCATGATGTTTTCATGGCTTGTCTGTTTTTTGACGTCATTGCTATGCTAGATCATTGCACATCCCGGTACACCGCCGGAGGCATTCATATAGATTCATATCTTTGTTCTAGTATCGAGTTGTAAGTAAATAAAAGTGTGATGATCATCATTATTGGAGCATTGCCCAGTGAGGAAAGGATGATGGAGACTATGATTCCCCCACAAGTCGGGATGAGACTCTGGATTTTAAAAATAAATAAAAGAGGCCAAATAAGCCCAGATAAAAAATAAAGAGGCCAAAGAAGCCCACCAAAAAAGAGAAAAAAATGAGAGAAAAGAGAGAAGGGGCAATGTTACTATCCTTTTACCACACTTGTGCTTCAAAGTAGCACCATGTTCTTCATATAGAGAGTCTCTTGAGTTATCACTTTCATATACTAGTGGGTATTTTCATTATAGAACTTGGCTTGTATATTCCGATGATGGGCTTCCTCAAACGCCCAAGGTCTTCATGAGCAAGCAAGTTGGATGCACACCCACTTAGTTTCAGTTTGAGCTTTCATACACTTATATCTCTAGTGCATCCATTGCATAGTAATCCCTACTCACTCACATTGATATCTATTGATGGGCATCTCCATAGCCCGTTGATACGCCTAGTTGATGTGAGACTATCTTCTCCTTTTTTGTCTTCTCCACAACCTCCACCATCATATTCTATTCCACCTATAGTGCTATATCCATGGCTCACGCTCATGTATTGCGTGGAAGTTGAAAAAGTTTGAGAACATCAGAAGTATGAAACAATTGCTTTCCTTGTCTTCAGGGTTGTGCATGATTTGAATATTTTTTGTGGTGAAGATGGAGCATAGCCAGACTATATGATTTTATAGGGATAACTTTCTTTGGCCATGTTATTTTGAAAATACATGATTGCTTTATTAGTAGGCTTGAAGTATTATTGTTTTTATGTCAAATGATAGACTATTGCTTTGAATCACTCGTATCTTAATATTCATGTCATGATTAGATATGTGATCAAGATTATGCTAGGTAGCATTCCACATCAAAAAATATCTTTTTTATCATTTACCTACTCGAGGATGAGCAGGAATTAAGCTTGGGGATGCTGATATCTCTCTGTCGTATCTATAGTTTTTTATTGTTCCATTGCCAATATTCTACAACTTTCATATACTTTTGGCAACTTTTTATACTATTTTTGGGACTAACATATTGATCCAGTGCTCAGTGCCAGTTCCTGTTTGTTGCATGTTTTTTGTTTCGCAGAATATCCATATCAAATGGAGTCCAGATGGGATAAAAACTGACGGAGATTTTTTTTGGAATATATATGATTTTTGGGAAGAAAAATCCACGCGAGACGGTGCCCGAGGGGGCCATGAGGCAGGGGGCGCCCCAGGGGGGCAGGCGTGCCCTGACCCTCGTGGCCACCCCGTAAGGCAGTTGGTGCCCTTCTTTCGCCGCAAGAAAGCTAATATCCGGATAGAGACCGTGTTAAAATTTCAGCCCAATCGGAGTTACGGATCCCCGGGAATATAAGAAACGGTGAAAGGGTAGAATCTGGGAACGCAGAAACAGAGAGAGACAGAGAGACAGATCCAATCTCGGAGGGGCTCTCGCCCCTCCCACACCATGGAGGCCAAGGACCAGAGGGGAAACCCTTCTCCCATCTAGGGAGGAGGTCAAGGAAGAAGAAGACGAAGGGGCCCCCTCTCCCCTTCTCTTCCGGTGGCGCCGGAACGCTGCCGTGGCCATCATCATCACCGCAATCTTCACCAACAACTTCACCGCCATCATCACCAACTCTTCCCCCCTCTATGCAGCGGTGTAACCTCTCTCTTACCCGCTGTAATCTCTACTTAAACATGGTGCTCAACGCTATATATTATTTCCCAATGATGTATGGCTATCCTATGATGTTTGAGTAGATCCGTTTTGTCCTGTGGGTTATTTGATGATCGTGATTGGTTCGAGTTGCATGTTTTATTATTGGTGTTGTCCTATGGTGCTCTCCGTGTCGCGCAAGTGTGAGGGATCCCCGTTGTAGGGTGTTGCAATATGTTCATGATTCGCTTATAGTGGGTTGCTTGAGTGACTGAAACACAAACCCGAGTAAGGGGTTTGTTGCGTATGGGATAAAGAGAACTTGATGCTTTAATGCTATGGTTGGGTTTTACCTTAATGATCTTTAGTAGTTGCGGATGCTTGCTAGAGTTCCAATCATAAGTGCATATGATCCAAGTAGAGAAAGTATGTTAGCTTATGCCTCTCCCTCATATAAAATTGCAATAATGATTACCGGTCTAGTTATCGATTGCCTGGGGACAAATAACTTTCTCGTAACAAAAAGCTCTTTACTAAAACTAACTTAGTTGTGTCTTTATCTAAACAGCCCCTAGCTTTTATTTACGCGGTCTTTATTACCTTGCAAACCTATCCAACAACACCTACAAAGTACTTCTAGTTTCATACTTGTTCTAGGTAAAGCGAACGTCAAGCGTGCGTAGAGTTGTATCGGTGGTCGATAGAACTTGAGGGAATATTTGTTCTGCCTTTAGCTCCTCGTTGGGTTCGACACTCTTACTTGTCGAAAACTGTTATGATCCCCTATACTTGTGGGTTATCATATACATGTCGGTATTTGTGAGGATGTGCCTGTTGTGGTCGCAAACGTTACTATTTTAATAGACTTTGTTATTCTTGATATTCCCGAGGACGATAGTGTGTCTATTATTCTTGGTAGACCCTTTTTGAATACTGCAGGGGATGTTACTGATTGCAACAAAGGCAATGTCACTTTTCATGTTAATGGTAATGAGCATACGGTACACTTTCTGAGGAAACAACCTCAAGTCCATAGTATCAATTCTATTGGGAAAACTTCAACGATTACTATTGGAGGTTTTGAATTTCCTCTCCCTACTGTCAAGAAGAAATATAATATTCTTATTGTTGGGGACATGCATATCCCCGTTGAGGTAACTTAGTGTTATTCAAAAATTCTCCGTTTTCATGTTATTCGGAAAGAGTTTGTTAACAAGACTTGATCAACCTTGTTAGTGGATTCCTTTTGATGATCATGAGATGGATGAAGTTAGGAAGCACAACTCTCTATACCCTCCTTTTACTTTCTGTTATTTAGATTAAATAAAGCAAAAATAGTATTTTCAGTCTGTTTCCTGAATTATCCTTGCAATAAAAAAATACCCCGAAAATAAAAGTTCTCCAAATGCCCTGAAAATGAAACATGATTTTTTGTAGAATATTTAAGAAGTATTGGCACTGAGAACACACTAGGGGGCCACACCACCTGGCCATGAGGGCCCAGGGCGCGCCCACCCCCCTGGGGCGAGCCCCCTGCCTCGTGGACCCCACATGGGCCCCCTCCACTTATTCCAGCACCCACACACTTCGTCTTCCTCCAGAAAAAATCATCCCACGGCTCAAACCCGAGTTCTAGCTCATCTTGCTGCCATTTTCGATCTCCTAGCTCAAAGCTCCATTCACAAAACTGCTTTGGGGGATTGTTCTTCGGTATGTGACTCCTCCAATGGTCCAATTATTTTTTGTTCTAGTGCTTTATTTATTGCAAATTTTTGCTGCTTAGGTGACCCTGTTCTTGAGCTTGCATGTCAAATTTATGTGGTCAAAAGTAGTTTTAATGCATGATATAGCCTCTAGGCACTTGTGGGAGTAGTTGCTATCAATCTTGTTGAGTCTGATTCACTTTTATTTTGAGTCACTAAAAATTTCAGAAATTTTTCAGAGGAAGAAAAATGTTTAGGAAAATGTACCAAGGTGGTTCCTCAAGGAAGCAAGGACCAAGGCTCGTGATACGTGAGTAGGACGATGAACCACCAAGGGAAGCTCAAGTGCGGCCTTGTGAATGGCCGTCAGAGGAGTTTATGGTCCAAGCAGGCATCAAGGATGAATTTGACATGTATATGTGTAATGCTGATCTTGAGGACTTCGTGTTCGATAAGTGCCGGCAGTACCACTACCTAACTGATTCCTTTGTGAGAAGTTTTAAATTTACATCCTTGCGCAATTCTCACACTATTTTATTTGATCTTTATGATAAATCATATACCATGGACCTAGAAGATTTTAACATTGCTTGTAAACTCCCGCACTGGGCAATGTTAGTGAACCTCGCAAATCTGAATATAAAGACTTTCTTGCTAGTATCACTGTGGGGGGAATCTAGGGAAATCACACAAGCTACCATAGGGAGCATTCATTTCCCTTCCATACATTATTTTGCTCTCTTCATTGGTAGATGCATTAACGGTAAAGATGAGGCTTGTCACATGTGCGTTCCAGATCTTAGTGTCCTCAAGAGTGCGGTATTAGGTGATAAACAATATAACTTGGGGGCCATTGTTGCACGAAGGTTGCATCACAATAGTGTAAGTGGAGATTTGTTTGGTGGAATTTATGCAACTCGTGTAGCTAATTATCTTAATATACCCATACATGGAAATGATATAGAGTTACCTCCTGCTTACCTAGATTATAATGCCATGGTTTGCCATTAGTTTGTTGAGAGGAATGAATAATTCCTCCAGTACCGACTAGACAGACGGCGCACCGTCCATGTTGCCCTCCCTGCTCCTACTTTCTTTGACTTTCAGGCAAAAAGGAGATATGTTATAACCAGGGAGGAAGCAAATGAATATGAGAGGAGGATGGAGGCAGCTCACCTTCCAAGCTGCAGCTCGTCAGGCAGTAGCTGTTGCATCTCAGTACGACCCCAGCTACAACTTTGGATATCCACCATGCCATTAGTGGCCATAGACCAACTTAGGCCAAAAGCCTAAGCTTGGTGGAGTACATATTTCTCACCGACATTACATTCATGTTCACACACTCATTCCAGTTGTCGGCGCCCATACTTTTTCATTGTATTATCCATGCTAGTTTATTTTCTTTTCCAGCATTCTTCTTGTGTGTTTGAAAAACCTTAAGAAAAACCAAAAGAATTAGTTGTAGCTTTTAGCTAGTTTACTTTCCATGCTTGTAGTAGTAGTAATTAAAAGAAACCCAAAAATATTTCTCGTTCTTCTTTTGCTTGTTGGGAGCTTTCCCATGTAAATAGTTTTATTTCTTTTCTTTGGGGGTCGAGAGGAGAAGACCATGATGAAAATGTTGAGTGGCTCTCATATGCATTATTGTTGATCTAACCAAGAGCCCATATTACCTTGTCTTCTCCCTTGTATTAAATTCTTGCAGATTCCAGCTTAGTCCAATGCACGTGCACGATTATTATTATTATCCACACCGTTCGGTCTTACAAGTGAAAGGCAATAATGACGATATATGATGGATTGATTAAGATGAGAGAAGCTGGTACGAACTCGACCTATCTTGTTTTTGTAAATATGATTAGTTCATCATTCTTGGTTCAGCCTATTATGAATGAAACATGTTTGCAATGACAATTAGAGATTATAGTTGCTCATGCCATGCTTAATTAGCTAGGAGTTTATAATGGTTTACCTTGCGTGCCAACATGCTATTAAAATGGTTGTGATGTGGTATGATAGGGTGGTATCGTCCTTTGAATGATTCAAGTGGCTTGACGACTTGGCACATGTTCACGCATGTAGTTGAAACAAAATCAACATAGCCTCCACGGTATTTATGTTCATGGTGAATTATATCCTACTCATGCTTACACTCAGTGTTGATTAATTTTAATGCATGTTCATGACTATTGTCGCTCTCTAGTTGGTCGCTTCCCAGTCTTTTTCTAGCCTTCACTTGTACTAAGCGGGAATACTGCTTGTGCATCCACTCTCATAAACCCCAAAGTTATTCCATATGAGTCCACCATACCTTCCTATAAGAGGTATCTACCTGCTGTTCCAAGTAAATTTGTATGTGCCAAACTCTAAACCTTCAAATTAAATTATGTTTTGTATGCTCGAATAGCTCATGTATCAACTAGGGTTGTCTATATCTTCCATGCTAGGTGGGTTATTCTCACAAGGACTGGACTCCGCTCCTCATTCACGAGAAAATGGCTGGTAACCGGGATGGCTAGTCCCATGCTTAAATTAAAATAATTGCAAACAGAACTCCCCAAGGATTGTTGTTAGTTGGAGGCACCCATTGTTTCGGACAAGCCATGGATTGATGTTTGTTGGTGGTAGGGGAGTATAAACTTTACCATTCTGTTTGGGAACCGCCTATAATGTGTGTAGCCTGGAAGATATCGAGATCTCTCGGTTGTTATGTTGACAATGAAAGTATACCACTCAAAATATTATTCATCTCTATTTCAAAACTCGAGCTCTTGCACCTCTACAAATCCCTGCTTCCCTCTGAGAAGGGCCTATCCATTTACTTTTATGTTGACTCATCATCCCCTTATTAAAAAGCACTAGTTGGAGAGCACCGTTGTCATGTGATGCATTACTATTAATTTTTCATGTGATGCATTACTATTAATTTAAATTGAGTATGACTGGATCTCTTTTACCATGAATTACAATGTTTAGTCGGTCCTTGATCTTCAGAGGTGCTCTGCATTTATGTTTTGCGGTCTCAGAAAGGGCTAGCGAGATACCATCTTGTTATATCATATTATGATTATTTTGAGAAAGTGTTGTCATCCGAGATTTATTATTATTGCTCGCTAGTTGATTATGCCATTGAGATGAGTAAATATGAGACCTAAGTGTTATTGTGAATATGGTTAGTTCATAATCTTTGCTGAAAACCCGAATGCTGGCTTTACATATTTACAACAAGAAGAGCAAACAGAGTTTGTAAAAGTTTTTCTTTTATCACTTTCAGTTTATCAACTGAATTGCTTGAGGACAAGCAAAGGTTTAAGCTTGGGGAGTTGATACATATCCAAGGTATCTACTTTTTGAAACACTTTTGCCCTTGTTTTGGACTCTAACTTGCATGATTTGAATGGAACTAACCCAGACTAACGCTGTTTTCAGCAGAATTGCCATGGTGTTATTTGTGTGCAAAAATAAAAGTTCTCGGAATGACCTAAACTTCACGGAGAATATTTTTGGAATTAATAAAAATACTGGCAAAAGAATCAACACCAGGGGGGCCACACCATGTCCATGAGGGTTCAAGGCGCCCCCCTGGGGCACGCCCCCTGCCTCGTGGGCCCCCTGAGACTCCACCGACCTCAACTCCAACTCTATATATTCACGTTTGGGGAGAAAAAAAATAAAAGATAAGGATTCATCGCGTTTTACGATACGAAGCCGCCACCAAGCCCTAATCTCTCTCGGGAGGGCTGATCTGAAGTTCGTTCGGGGCTCCGGAGAGGGGACTCCGTCGCCGTCGTCATCATCAACCTTCCTCCATCACCAATTTCATGATGCTCACCATCGTGCGTGAGTAATTCCATCGTAGGCTTGCTGGACGGTGATGGGTTGGATGAGATTTATCATGTAATCAAGTTAGTTTTGTTAGGGTATGATCCCTAGTATCCATTAAGTTCTGAGATTGATGTTGCTATGCCTTTGCTATGCTTAATGCTTGTCACTAGGGCCCGGGAGCCATGATTTCAGATCTGAACCTATTATGTTTTCATGAATATATGTGAGTTCTTGATCCTATTTTGCAAGTCAATAGTCACCTACCATGTGTTATGATCCGGTAACCCCGAAGTGACAATAATCGGGACCACTCCCGGTGATGACCGTAGTTTGAGGAGTTCATGTATTCACTAAGTGTTAACCCTTTGGTCCGGTACTCTATTAAAAGGAGGCCTTAATGTCCCTTAGTTTCCAATAGGACCCCGCTGCCACAGGAGGGTAGGACAAAAGATGTCATGCAAGTTCTTTTCCATAAGCATGTATGACTATATTCGGAATACATGCCTACATTACATTGATGAACTGGAGCTAGTTTCGTGTCACCCTATGTTATAATTGTGCATGAGGAATCACATCCGACATAATTATCCATCACCAATCCATTTCCTACGAGCTTTTCACATATTGATCTTTGCTTAATTACTTTTCCGTTGCCACTATTACAATCACTACAAAAACTACTACTGTTACTTTTGCCACCGTTATCGCTACTTCCATATTGCTTTGCTACTAAATACTTTGCTGCAGATATTAAGTCTTTTAGGTGCGGTTGAATTGACAACTCAACTGATAATACTTGAGGATATTCTTTGGCTCCCCTTGTGTCGAATCAATAAATTTGGGTTGAATACTCTACCCTCGAAAACTGTTGCGATCCCCTATACTTGTGGGTTATCAGTGCAGCAATAGAAGAAAGACCAATTAATTCATCCTTACTAGGCAATTCTTTTTCATGAAGCTTTCTACTAAACTTGGAAAAAATAAATTCATGACACTCATCACCGAAACTAACACCGATAGTTTGTTTCTTGCAATTTGTCTTAGCATTAACAGTGTTCAAGAAAGGTATACCAATGATAATGGGACAAAAGTCATCTTGTGGGGAACCAAGAACAAGAAAATCAGTAGGGTATTTTATTTTCCCATGCAAGACTTCAGCATCTCTAACAATCCCAATCGGTGATATTGTGTCTCTATTAGCAAGTTTAATAGTAACATCTATGTCTTCTATCTCTGCGGGTGCTATGTCTTTCGTAATTTCTTGATATAAGGTGTAAGGAATAACACTCACACTAGCACCTATGTCACATAAACCATGATAACAGGGATCTCCTATTTTAACTGAGACAATGGGCATGCCAGCAACAGGTCTATGTTTATCCTTTTTATCAGGTTTGGCAATTCTAGCAGCTTCTTCATAGAAGTAAATAGCATGCCCATCTGCATCTTCTTCCAAGAGATCTTTAACCATAGCAATACTAGGTTCCACTTTAATTTGTTCATTAGGTTTAGGTGTTCTAATATAGCTTCTGTTAACCACAGTTGGAACTTTAGCATGTTCCTTTATCCTAACAGGGAAAGGTGGTTTCTCTATATAAGCAAAAGGAACAACTCGATCAACATTATAAAGTATAGTTTCTTTTTTAACCGGTACTGGTTCTTTAGTTTCTTCTTTAATAGGTAGGTGATATTTAAACCACTTCTCTTCAGGGAGTTGAACATGAATAGCAAATAATTCACAAAAGGAGGCTACTATCTCAGAGTCAAGTCCATATTTAGTGCTAAACTTTTGAAAAGCATCGGTATCCATAAAAGATTTAACACAGTCATACTTAAGTTTAATACCTGAATCTTTACCTTTGTCGAGTTCCCAATCTTCAGAATTGCGTTTAATTCTTTCCAAAGGATCCCACCAGAATTCAATAGTCTTCTTCATAAAAGAAGCAGCACAAGAAGTATCAAGCATGGTTTGATCATTACGAGAAAGCCGAGCATAAAAATTCTGGATAATAATTTCTCTTGAGAGCTCATGATTGGGGCATGAATATAACATTGACTTAAGCCTCCCCCAAGCTAGAGTGATACTTTCTCCTTCACGAGGCCAAAAATTATATATATAATTCCGATCACGATGAACTAGATGCATAGGATAAAAATTTGGGTGGAACTCCAATTTCAAACGATTCCAATTCCAAGATCCAATATCATCGCATAGCCTATACCATGCCAATTATTTTCCCTTCAAATATAAAGGGAAAGCCTTCTTCGTAACTTCATCCCTGGGTAGACATGCAAGCTTAAACAATCCACAAATTTGTTCTACATATATCAAGTGCATATCAGGATGCTCGGTTCCATCTCCTGCATAAGGATTAGCTAGCAGTTGTTCTATCACACCCGAAGGAACTTCATATTCAATATTTTCAGTAGGTGTAGTAGGTTGAGGGGTAATTAATTGTGGTTCCGGATGAGGTGAAGATACCTCGAACAAACCCCTCAAAGGATTGTTTTCCATAGTAGCAAGTGACAATAAATTTCAGCACACTATATAAATGTTTCCTTAGCAAATTCCACTTACCAAAGGCGCTTCACTCCCCGGCAACGGCGCCAGAAAATAGCCTTGATGACCCACAAGTATAGGGGATCAATTGTAGCTCTTTTCGATAAGTAAGAGTGTCGAACCCAACGAGGAGCAGAAGGAAATGACAAGTGGTTTTCAGCAAGGTAATGTCTGCAAGTGCTAAAATTGTAAGAAGCAGAGTAGTTTGATAGCAAGGTAATTTGTAATGAGCAAGTAACGATAATAGTAGCAAAAGTGAAGCAAGGTAGCCCAATCCTTTTGAGTCAAAGGACATGCCAAAATGGTCTCTTATGATAAGCAAAGCGTTCTTGAGGGTACACGGGAATTTTATGTAGTCACTTTCATCATGTTGGCTTAATTCGTGTTCGGTACTTTGATAATTTGATATGTGGGTGGACCGGTGCTTAGGTGATGTTCTTACTTGAACAAACCTCCTACTTATGATTAACCCTCCTGCAAGCACCCGCAACTACGAAAAAAGTATTAAGAATAAATTCTAACCATAGCATTAAACTTTTGGATCCAATCGGTCCCTTATGAAATAGCGCATAAACTGGGGTTTAAGCTTCTATCACTCTCGCAACCCATCATCTAATTGCTACTCCACAATGAATTCCCTTAGGCCCAAATATGGTGAAGTGTCATGTAGTCGACGTTCACATGACACCACTAAGGGAATCACGACATACACACTATCAAAATATCAAACACATATCAAGTTCACATGATTACTTGCAACATGATTTCTCCCGTGACCTCAAGAACAAAAGTAAATACTCACAAATAATAAACATGCTCATGATTAGAGGGGTATTAAATAGCATATTGGATCTAAACATATAATCTTCCACCAAATAAACCATATAGTAATCAACTACAAGATGTAATCAACACTACTATTCACCCACAAGCACCAATCTATAGTTCCGGTAACAAGATTGAACACAAGAGATGAACTAGGGTTTGAGAGGAGATGGTGCTGTTTAATATGTTGATGGAGATTGCCCTCCCCAAGATGGGAGATTTGTTGGTGATGATGATGATGATGATTTCCCCCTCCGGGAGGGAAGTTCCCCCCGGCGGAATCGCTCCACCGGAGGGCAAAAGTTGTCCTGCCCAAGTTCTGCCTCGAGGCGGCGGCACTCCGTTCCGAAAGTCCTCTTCTCATTTTTTCTAGGTCAAAATGACTTATATACCAGAAGATGGGCATTGGAGTTGGGCCTAGGTGAGCACAACCCACCAGGGCGCGCCTGGGCTCCCTGGCGCCCAGGTGGGTTGTGCCCACCTGGTGGGCCCCCTCTGGTACTTATTGGCTCCAATATTCCTCATATATTCCATAAAAATTCTCCGTGAAGTTTCAACTCATTTGGAGTTGTGCAGAATAGGTGGCCTAATGTAGCTTTTCCAGGTCCAGATCTCTAGCTGCTGGAATTCTCCCTCTTTGTGTATACCTTGCATATTATGAGAGAAAAGGCATTAGAATTACTCCAAAAAGTATTATTATGGATAAAAACATTATAAATAACAGTAAGAAAACATGATGCAAAATGGACGTATCAAACGTAACCAAGAATTTTTGAACTCTGTTGGAAATTTAAGTCTTGACGATGTTCCTATACTTAAAAGGACTAAATCTTATGCGGAAGCTATTTTAGCACTAGTTCTGAAACTTGAAAATAAATTTATCCATACCCATCCTACCTTGCAAAGATTGTTTTTTGAGTTACCTGTTATAAAGAATCCCAAAGCTAAAAGGTTGGCCACCCTTGTTCTTATGAATGATTTGATTACATAATACGGGAAGCTAGAGAAATCTTTGATTTTTATGGTATGAATCGTGAAAAACTGGTTATAGATGAGATTCTTTATAATAGTGATTATTTGCTAAGACTTTGCTTGGGGATAATCGAATCTTTGATGAGAATCTTAAAAAGGAAGCCCTGGTTTTAGACATAATCCAGCAAGTTTCCAATTATGTTAATCAACACTATTCTTGGATTGTTGCCGGAAATCAAAGGGGATATGATGACAAGCAACTTGACAGTGCTAAAGTATCTATGGATAAGGTGTTTTATGTTGTTTTTGCAAAACCCCCTACCAAAAACACCTCTAAGGAAAATGAAAATAAAGATAACAATACTTAGATCTATGCATTATGCCTAGCTAGGGGCGTAAAACGATAGCGCTTGTTGGGAGGCAAACCCAATGAATAAATTTTATTTTTGTCTTTTTCTTTCTGTTCTTGAGTGTTTGCACAATTGTGCTACTGTTATGATTGTGTTTTTCATATTTTAGTTAGTGTTTGTGCCAAGCAAAGCCTTTGGGATCATGTTGGGTGATAGTTGATTTGATCTTGTTGAAAAACAGAAACTTTTCCGCCCAGTAAAACAATTTTAATTTTTAACAGAAGAGCGATAAAATCCAGATTTTCGTACACAATATTGATATACGAATTTCCCACGTTGTCCAAAATTTTCAGAATTTTTGGAGTTACAGAAGTATTCAAAGTTTTCAGATTGCTACAAACTATTCTGTTTTTGATAGATTCTGTTTTTCTTTGTGATGTGTGCTTATTTTGATGAATCTATGGTTTGTATTGGAGGGTATAAGCCATGGTAATTTTGGAATACAGTAGATATAATGCAAAAATAAAATATGAATGGGTTTGCGATTGTACTTAGAGTAGTAATTTGCTTTGGTATACTAACGGATCTCACGAAGGTTTTGTTGAGTTTTGTGTGATTGAAATTTTCAAGTTTTGGTTGAGATCGCGATGGATGAAGGAATAAGGAGTAAGAAGAGCCTAATTTTGGGGATGCTCATGGAACCCCAAGTTATTATCCAAAGAGGAACAAGCAACTAAGCTTGGAGATGCCCCGAGTGGCATCCCCTCTTTCTTCTAACGACCATCGGTATTTTACTTGGAGCTATATTTTTATTCGTCACATATCATGAGTTTTATTTGGAGCGTCTTGTATTATTTGAGTCTTTGGTTTTTTTGCTTTTTGTTTTGAGTCAAGTATCCTTGCTGAACACACATATTTGAGGGAGCCAAAATTATACTATGATTTGTTAGAACTAGTTGACCTGTTGCGCCAAATGGCGCAGAGACCCGCTGAAGACATGCTATCGATGAAAATAGTTTCATGCTGCAAGGGCCTTCTGCTAAATCATGCTATTTTTTTAAACATGTTTATTACATTGTGAAATAATAGTATGGAAAAAGGGAAATTGCATAATATGAATATGTTCAGTTTGAAAATATGCCCACTATGATGAGAGAGTAAAGTTGGCATGGTTGTATTTTTTGGCAATGGGTTTGGAAAAAGAAAATATTTGTGTGACATGAATAGGTTACTATAGGCTTGAGAAATCACATAGGACACAAACTGTAACTATTTTTATAAAAAAGAATAGACTTGTCCTTCAAAATATATACTTGAGAAGGTAAACATAGGTGACACAATAAAAAAGAAGGTAAACATAGGTGACACAATAAAGCCTGGTTTGATGAACTCTATCGCACACTTTGTGATGTTTGATGAATAAAGCTACCCCTCAAAAAAGTGACACAATAAAATGTACTTAATACATGATGAACATTTCTTAGAAATAGTGGTCAATTACATCATATAATTTGGTTCTATACAAAAAAAGTTTCCTCTTTTGTGTATATATCCTAAACACCACCCCTTGCGATGAACTCTTTGTCTTTGTCCAGAAATTTGGTTATTCCCCATCCAGCATGTCAGTTGCAGTCTCCTAAAGCATAGGAACAACACAAGTTAAAACAATCTGGTCAAACATACACTAAGAATATACTCATGGGCATTATCGACAGATTAAACCAAAGTTATAGTGCAGCAGGTTCTTTGTAAAGTCAAGTTACCATGTGGTTTTTACGAACCAATGGAGAAAAGCCGAAACACTGACCTAAGAATTAACCTGAGAAGGTCGTTCTTCAAGCTGACTCCTAGCAGAAGATGATGCATCTAAGTGAAGCTGCCTGGAGATTTCTTATATGTCCCTTGCTCTCTATTGCAACAGATAGTTGGAATGGCATATAAGATAAGTATGAGGTACTGATAGAAGCTCACTCTCAAAAGGCACATTCAGTATGTGTATGTAATGATATTGATGCATTATTAATTAAGTAACCTGAATAAGTTGTTGCATATTTCTTCTAGGGACAACTGTTTACATATTTCTTCTATATCCATTGCTCTCTGATGTAACGATTAGAATGGCAAATGAAGTAATTCTTAGGCATTGATATTACTGACTTACTTGTTCGCGGGCGTATACTGAAATCGAGAGCATAAAGGTAATATGTTATAGCATATATCTGTACTATAAGTAACAAAATAGTCTCTTTCCTTTTTTCAACATAACAGTCTACTTATCAATGCACTTAGGCTAACACGAACATAAGAAAACACCAATGAGTAATCATTTGGAAGGCAGCATGGCTGAGTCCTACACATGGCTAGTCAAGCCCTCTTGCCAAGCTGGAAAGTTTCTTACAAATGCAGAAATATCCATAAGATTGCATCTCTCCTGTTCTACTCAAATAATATTTTGTATATATCAGAGGTTTCAAAAGCTAGGTACCAGTTAACTCCTATTGTGTCTGTTTGTATATATAGCATTGGTCTGTTTTATTCTAGAGCCTTACTAACCAAATAAAGATCAAAATTTTGAAGTAAATTATATTCCTAGAAACCAAATAAGAACTACACTGAAAATATTTATGAATTACTACAACTATTCAGACCATTTTAGACTACTTTAGTATGAGACTGTAATCAAGAATAATGAATGTAGGTGATCTGATGTCTTGTTCGAACAATAAAATAAATAAGGACATACAGGTAATGGATTTGACCAACAAAACCAAATACTTCTAGATCTGTACGAACTTCTAAAGAGCAGATAGAGTAATGATATGTTACAGGAATAAGCAAGCATGTCCGTTGACCATACATAATAGCTGATTAGCGATGATGCACTCAATGTGAACCGGTGTTTCCATGCCTATCAGGATAAAGGTATTCTTTTCTGCAAGGATAAACATGGAAGTGGAGTGATCAAGCACACCAAAAAGAGTTTTCATGACTTAAAAATAATAAACAGAACATGGAAATAAGTGCTTTGAAACATAGAATTTTGGAGTTGCACAAAAGATGCAGCTGAAGAGGACACCCCTAAATGAAAACATCAAGCTAAAAAATTAAGCTAGCAAACCAGTCCGACCTATTAGATATCCCACATGGACAGTAGCACCTACATATTGAAGCAACAAAATTAACAAAAAAATCCCCATATATGAACATCACAATCTGTGGGCATTAACTAAACACAAATTAAACCTAAAAGAAGAAATCAAATGATAAATCTTCTACAACATTAACACATGGGTGATAACATCACGAAAACAATGATCGTGTTCACACAAGAGAAATATCACCTTGTTCTTCTTCACCAAATTCTTCTGCTGGATTATTCCTCCACTTATTTCTCAGATCGGCCAACATCGAATCAGAGGATGGAGCGCCTAACAGAGCAGAGCAGGGAAAATCTTTAGGTCTAGTAAAACATTAGCCAAGCGAGTACACAAATTCTTGTCCATTACCTTGAGGAATATGAGATCCAAAAATAATACACTGTGATAAGGTGACCATTATGACAATGTCCATGGACCTGCAAGCACCATTGAGTACAATCACAGGAAAAAAATCAAAAATACATTACAGAACAACAGGACATCATCACAATAATACCTTTAATCTAAGAGAATAAATGAATAATACTGAAGAAATAATGGAAGGAGAACAGAACTATAAAGCTTTTCGATGAGTATCCTGGTTCACTTCCCAAATATAAATATGCAGAAATTGAGGGAGATGGACACCGATCAATTTGACATGCTGCGCTTTCTGCCAAACTAAGAGACACAACCAGCCAATGTATTTTTAGCTCCACTACACCAATCTGATTGTTAGCTGATCAACCAGAAAGAATAGACAATATAAACCATGCCAACATCAACATCAGCACACAAGCGCACAACCCAAGGTATATGCGGACACCTAAACCAGAGACAAAAGTAGGCCTAGCGCTAGAAAACACACACACCAAAATTATACCAAGCAAAAGAAAGCACATACCATCACTTGCAGAGGCAGCAGCATACGCAAAACTCATAAGAAATGCAAAGAAAGAAGCAAAGGAGCAGTGCATTACCAGAAGAAAGAAGCACAGCCAGGACGCCTCTTGTACTGGCGCATGGCCGTGGACGCCAAGCGCGCGCGCAGGGCAGCTCGTCCCACTTGCCGTCCCTCATGTAGACCTCGGGGAGCTCGAGCACCTTGCGGAGCGGCACCTGCACCTCATAGAGGAGCCGGTTGCGGATGCGGTAGGCATAGAGCTTGTTGGGGATAGCGAGGTACTCGGCTCGAGTCGTGCGGGAAGACCCGGCGCATGATGGCCTCGCAGAGCAGCGTTGCACGGTTGTACGACGAGCGCAGCGACATGCACCACTTGGCGGCGAACACGATCTTGGCCGTGTCGCCCGCGTGCAGGTGCTCCTGGTCCGACTTGAGCATCCCGGCGAAGAGGTCGGCGACGCCGTCGTAGAGGTTGCGAAAGGCCTCGTCAGAGTCGTAGCGCGCGAGCATGGCCTGCGCGTGCTCCGCCTCCTTCTCGCGCCGGGCCTTGGCGGACTCAGCCGCGGCGGCGGCAAGGCTATCGATGCAGCGCCGCTTGCCGCTCTTGCCACCGGGGCCGCCGCAGCGATGTCTTCCTAGTCCTTGCGCTCATCGCGGGGGTCGTGGAGGAAATGATAGAGGATCTCGGGGAGGTCCTTGAGGCAGCCGAACCTGGCGAAGCCGACGAGGTTGGCGGCGAGCGTGTGCGGGTGGATGGCGTGCATCCAGAGAGCGGCGACGTAGAAGCCCTCCCTCTCCCCTTTCCTCTCTCCTCTCCCTCTCATCTTCTTCCTTATCTCTCCCTCTCATCCTCTCTCTCCTGCAGATCTAATCGAGCGCCGCCGCCGTCACCCTTTGCCTGCAGGTCGCCACGGCCGCCAGGGAAGCTCGCCTCCATGCCCACACCTCGGTCCCACGGGATCCGAGATGAGGAGGTTTGGGCGCGATTGACACTATAAAAAAATACACTTCCGTGATGATACGTGTTTGTCACAGTAGGTCGCGTTTTTTGTCATGCATGTACATCCATGATGATTTTATGACAGAATCAAGATAGTCATACATGTGCTGTCGTAGAAGTGTTCCATGATATTACCAAAATTATCATCACGGAAGTGTCCACTTCCATGACGATAAATCGCGCGTCACAGAAGTGCTTTCGTCAAGGGTGACCGACACGTGGCATCCACCGTAACGGAACGTCGTTAAGCTATTGGGTCGGGTTTTGGATACGATAACCCGTAAACAGCCCCGACCAATGGGGATTTTCCACGTGTAAAATCATCTGGCTGGAGGAGACACGTGTCAGGTCCGCGTTGGCACAGGTGTCACTCATCCAATGGGCGAGACGCGCCTATGATATGTTGACATGTGGACCGGCCCATCAAGTTTAAATGGGCCGGCCCAACCAAAGGCCCACAAGATTTTGCGGACCATAATGGGCTGGCCCAACTAAAGGCCCACGAGATTTTGTAGACCATAATGGGCCGGCCCAGCTAAAGGCCCACAAGATTTTGCGGGCCATAATGGGCCAGCCCAGGTAATGGCCCACAAGATTTTTGTGTGCCATAATGGGCCGGCCCAGGTAAAGGCCCACAAGATTCTTGCGGATCATAATGGGCCGGCCCAGCTAAAGGCCCATGAGATTTCGCCGACATTAATGGGCTGGCCTAGCTGTAGGCCCACAAGATTTTGAGGACCCTAGTAGGCCGGCCCATTAACTGGCAGCCATGTTTTGGGCCAAATGTCGGCCCATATTTGATCCGGTCCATTAATGGCCTACCACGCTCCAGGCCTAATAGTGGCCCATATGAGATCCGGCCCGTTAAAAGCCTACCACGATCTGGGCCAAATTACGGCCCAGATCAGGTCCAGCCCTTTAAGAGGCTTTAGGCTCAATTATGGCCCATATCAGATTAGGCCCGTCAACTGGACACTATGCTTTTGGGCCCACTTGCTAAAGGCCCACTTAGTAATTCGGCCTGATATTAGTTTTGGCCTGTTAAGGGCCCGTTTAACATTTCGGCCCTATATTAATTTCGGCCAGTTAAAAGCCCGTCATATAGTTGGGCCTAACTACGGCCCGGTTTGCATCCGGCCTGCTCGCAGCCGATATCTGATTGGGCCAAACAAGGACCGAGACTATTTTAGCCTATTAAAAGCCCGTGATTTGATTCGCACAATCATGGGTCGGGGTTCATTTCGGGCTGCTGCTGACCCGCGAGCTGTTCGGCATGTTTTAGGCCCAACCTACATCGTGATTGCATGACGACCCGATTATGTACCGTAATTTTACAGTTTGGCCGGTTTACTACGAAGACAGGATATATATACAGTAAAATAATTGCAGCATCATGAATAAGAAAAAACCTAGACTATACAATAAAGAAATTACGGCATATTACATCCACTGGGCATCAAAGTTCACCACTATGTTAATAAAGCACAAGCAGAGGCAGATTACATACACTGGGCATCAAAGATCGCCACCAGTACAAATAAACACGCTGACAAAATAATATACAAAACCGACATCACTTCAATAGTGTTCAAGAAAGGATAGCCTTGTTGGGGAGCTGCAGCGCAAGCAGCTGAGCAAGATAATGAGATTGTGCTTGTTCAACACTTATATCTTCCTCACTCTAAAAGATAAACAAGCAGACAGATGACAGGTTTTGCACATAAAAGTAATAGTGCTAACAATTCATCACATTTCTTACTGACGAATAAAGTGACACAGTTTAAAATTGCATTAACACAATATGGTATTGTTCAGGTCAAGACATGGCAGGAAATGACATTGTGAAGGAGTTGGCAGCTTCACGACACCACTTGATTACAGATCAAGAACTCATCAATACCAATGATTAGTTTGTTGTCAATTTATACCATTTTAGATTGGCAAATAAAGAGACGGTTTAAATAATAGTAGAATGATATGACATTGTTCATAGTTAAGACATTGCAGAATATGACATTGTGCTGTAGTGGGTAGGTTCACCACACCACTGGATTACGGATGAAGAACAGAAGCATACATGCAGTGCAAAAGAAGATCACTTGCTCTGTATAGTTTAATTGACATGGTATGAAGAAGGAACTTGGTTGTACAACTGAAAACTTAAATTGAGAAAGGACAAACTTTTGTTTACGAACTACATAATAAACTTTAAACAAGCAATTTGATACAAACACCAAAAATAAACAGTTGTTGCAGTCATGCCTAACCAAATATATACAACAAAGATTGAAGGCTTGAGATGGACAAACTTACATTATTGGTGAAGACAGACTCTATAAAGGCCTTGTCCATGCTGATGGGGGGGGGGGGCAATTCAAGAAGTTTACTACAGAATCTTCTTCAAAAGCATTGCCTTTATTCTACATTTTGTTAAGAGTAAATATAGATGTGATAATATACGAAAAAATGAAGAATATTTAAGATAAGATGAAGAGTGATGCTACATAACCAAGTATCTATAAATGTAAGTGCAGTGATACAGGCAAAAGGTACAGCCAAGAGCAATGCACAGCTAAACTTCTTCAGTACCAACCTTATGGTAAGAGTAAATATAGATCTGATGTGTAAAAAATGGAGGGCAAAGGAAAATAAGCTGCAGAGTGATGGTACATGAACAACTATCTGTCATTATAAGTACACTGATAAAGGATAGCATGTACTTACAAGAACAATGCAGAGCTAAAAAAACATTGGCATTGGATATATTCTACACTAATGTAACCATTCATACAGATCAGATAATTTGGAGCGAACAATTGATAAGCAAGCTATCATGCATAATGTTGTCACATAATGAACCAGGTATGTATGCAAGTATAGTGATATAGGACAACTGGTACTAACAAGAACAAAGCAGCGGGCAGCATATTTGCAATATCCTGTCGTTCTTGTCAAACCAGAATTCTTCTTCGAGCAGATTTCCTGCAAAAAAGATCCGTAAGGCACATGCGGAAAAGTAGAAGTTCAAATTGTCATGTGATTTCATAGACAGTACCTCATCCTGGGAACGAGACCAGTGCATAACAAGGTTTTTCCATTCAATGTCTTCTAAATTTAGCACATGAGACTTCACCGGAAATTCGTTTATAGACTTGCCATCAAAGTGTGATTTCCTCAGGTAACACCGATAATGCTGCAATGCTTCCTTGAAAAGCACAAGCAAGCTTTGCTCGTCATGACTATCCAGATTGACCCTCGCCTAGTTACAACAATGTAATGTAAATCATTGATGTGTTCAATCAGCAGAAAACAGGAAAATAATAACCATGAGTGATAGCACTTACACGTAAGTTGGATAGGAAGATATGTAAATGGTGTTTGTCTTCACAATAATCTTCCCATGATGGGAATATATGCACGTAGTCCCTAACAACATTGAAAGCATTGTCTTTTAAACTGGGAATAAATGGAATGGGGTTCCAATCTACAGGAATTGGCCGGTTCTGCAGTTGGGATAGGTCTTCGGCTAGTGGACTTGTTGTACTTTTTGCTGGAGTGGGATTTTTCTGTGGTACAGCTGGTATGGCAAATGAAATCGGTATACCTTTTGCTGGAGTGCAGGTCCTGTGTGGTGGGGCTAGTGGTGTGGCCAGTGAAGTATGGGTACAGTCTGCTGGAGTCGGTCCTATGTTTTGTGTCACTGGTTGTACATCCAATATAAGTGGGGTGCTGTCTGATTTCTCCGGCACCACCACGTTTTTCAAGGACTTTGCTAGTGCTCCTTCAGGTTCGGCAATCACCCTCTTCCTTTTTGATGTCTGATGCACAAGAACAACATTTGAATGGAAAAACATGGTATGATGACAGATGGAATATGTATTGATAATGGATGGGCATGGCATCTCGACATATATGATGAGTAAACTAAGCAGATGGCGGTGCAACAAAGTAGAAGAAATGCAATACAACATATGAAAGATACCCGCAATCAATTAAACATTGCCAAATTAGAATAGGCACCTTGATGGGTGAACAGGACAGGCCATCTGCCTTTGACTCCTCGAGGTTAGAATAGTCATTAGGATCATATTCTGAACAAGAATCAACAGGTGGGGAGCGTATGAGTTTCATTGCATCCAGAATGGCACACAATGCCTTGGTGCCAATTTTGTAAGGCATTGCAGTGTTTAGCTTCAAGAGTGGACTGCTGCTAGTGCGACACAAAGCAGCTACACAGATCATAGTGTAGATATAACGGGAAAACCTTAAGCATCAGAGTAAAATCAGCAAAGTGGAACTTGCTGGAATATATGTGCTAGTATTGCCGGTACGGCTAGAAAGGCTTCGGATACTGTCTCTCTTCAAGTGAAGGTGCGGTACTGTTAATATCAGTGTAACTCTCAAAGGCGACATAACTCCCGCATTTCCTTGCTATTCTTATAGAATTCAAGTGGGCAGGCCATTACAAATCCTATTCCTATGTTTACAAGATCTTAAGAATCAAAGAGGCTCAAAGTGTCCATCACAACCGACCGTATAGACATCTACACTACAAATGTCCCTGCTCATCTTCAGTACAAGGAACATACTGTATTACTATCATACTCCCTCCGTTCCAAAATATAAGTCTTGGTAGAGATTTCCACTATGGATCACATACAGATGTATCCAGATACATTTTAGAGTGTAGATTCACTCATTTTGCTCCATATGTAGTCCATGGTGGAATCTATACAAAGACTTGTATTTAGGAACGGAGAGAGTGCATGTTAAATAAGAACGAAAGAGGAACATGGTAAAGAAGAAGAAGCAGACTTTGGATAATAAAATGTTGGTTCCGCAGTGCCCACACATGATGAACCAGAGCGCATTAAGAATGCAACTCCCAGCTGTCTCTTGACCATTTCAGGTGGTTGGATGAAGATCCTATGTCTCTTAACCCTTCTTCTTCCTCGTCTCTGATTCTTCCCATACAGAACACCGCACGGGCCGCCGGCCGGACCACCGGCCCCCACCGCCTGTGTTCCTCCGCCACCCCCACCCCCGCCCCAACCCCCACCCACGTCGAGTTTTCTTCCTTCGGCGAGGCCCCACAACCACCCGAGCCCCTTCAATCACACTGGCGAACTCCGGTGAGCTCTGAAAAATCGACTGACCCAATTTTGAAATTTAGTCTACTATGATTTAACCAGTGTGGAATATAAAAGGGGAAAACCATAAGCATTGGGAGTATAGTGTTGAGCGTGCCATGGCGGATCTGAAGGTGCAAACCGGACAAAGGCAACTTCGCAACCAAGACAAGAAATCAGAGTAAAGCAGTGGCGATCTATTTTCTTGCTGTGATAAATAAGTTGAGCAGATACGAAAGAGTACCGCCTCTGGTGCGGCGCCGTGTAGGCATCTGCTGAGAATTTGACGGTGTTGCGGTAGCGCTGGCTGTCGACAGCGTGGAAGCAGATCTAGGAGGGTAGACGGTGGCGGCGGGGGCGGTGGACAAGACGGTCGTAGGAGCGGCGCCGACAAGGTGGACGACGGCGGGGATGAAGCGAGAGGACGGGATGCAAGGATCCCGGTATGAAGCCGTGGATGAGAGAGGTCGATCTCTTGTAATGGAAGGCGGCGTCGGGGTATCAGCTCCGGCTTGGTGGAGGAGGACGGCGGCGGATGGAGGAGGGTGGTGTGGAGAGGGTGTTTTCGCGCCCATGGAGTACGAATGGGGAAAAGGGAGGTAGAGAGGAAGGGGGAACCATGTATTCAGGGTGCGCTTGTCTCAAATGCGAGGAAATTTACAAACTTAGCCCCCGTTTCAAATTTCTACTACATCACAACAACATTAGTCGGTTGGGGATAGGACGGTAATCTCGCATACACCGAATATTTGCCGACGAGAGTTTGTTTTTGGCGCCTACCGTGTATGAATATGAATCGGGGAGGGAGTCGATTTCGGCCGAGGACACACTGTGTTTTGGCGCCCACCGTGTATGAATCCGGGTGAGAGGTGGTTACGTCACGTTTGGGTGAAATTACAAACCTACCCCTATCAAAACCTATAGAAATCCAGCAGGTAGGCTTTGCATGGCAGGGATAGGCAGTAGTGATTTCCATCTCATAGATTCTGGTTTCGGGCGGTTACTGCGACTTTCCCCGCCTCATTCAAATTTTGCAGAGTGCACGTTTACCATGCCAACTCAATTTGAATCCCGTTTGTATTCTATTTTTTCGGGCGGGGTCCAATTTCAATTGGAATTACATTCTATATACATCATTTTTTTATATATACTTTCAAAAGCACAACAAAGAATTCTGCTCCTTTATATGTATAATATGATTTACAAATACAACGATCTCGAATCTTAAGGTTGAATTTGAAAAAAAATAACCAAATTATGTTCTACTAAAATGTATGGATCAGTAATATCTACATATTAAATAACATAGATGTGCGTGAATTCAAATGAGTATGCATGTTTGATAGATCAATTTTGGTTCGAGTATGGATTACATGTATCATCATCTCGAATTCAAATATTTGAATCCCTTTTTTGTTCACTCCTTTCACGCCCATCTCTCTCGCATGCATGCTCCTTCAGGTAGCTATCACTCTCTTTTCTCCAGCTCACCCGCATGCTCACTTCATGTTTCTCCTATCCTCGCAAACATGGTCTCTCGACATCTCCCTTGAGAAGTGTCACACTCTCCCTATCATTATACATTACACAATTTTCATTATCTCTCACGTCTCTACTGTTCTCTGGTATCACTCGGTACCTAAGCTTTCTTTTTCACCGCCACACACACAGTCTCCACTCGTCTTTCACTTTGTCTTTCTCTCTATGGGATTCTCTCACACACCTTATATGTCTCTACATATGACTCATACCACTAAAATTACTCTCTCTCTCTCTCCTGTAGACACAACATTTGTTGCGTTCTCCTTTTCGTCTCCATCCCAGACTGACATTATTCATTTGTTTACCGGTCAGACAACCCCGACTACCGTCTCCTCTCTCTCTCTCACACACAAACACACACACACACACAACTCCTACTTCCACTCCCCTTCCCGACTACCGTCTCTCTCTCTCACACACAAAACTCTTGCTTTCGCACCCCGACTCGTATTTCTCTCACAAACATTTATCGACTAGCTAGACTCTAGATAGGTTTATACACTCGCACACTCGTGCTTCCACCATCGCATACATGTCTCTCTCTCCCGCTCCTTGTATCTATGTAGATTTTTCTTCCCTTCTTGAGACACGCCCTCTCGATCGTGCACACACACACTATCGCCTCATTTTAAGCTGATACCTATCGCACACACACTTCGTGTGTCTTTGTCACACATGCACTCCGTCCTCCTCCACTCTCCCTCTCTCTCACACACACATGGGCTTTTTGCAACAACTAGCAAGATGCCCATGCGTTGCACGGAACATCAAGATGCATTTGTATGAGTAGTTTATCTTGTGGGGGAAAGGATGAACGAGGGAAGGCCTTATTTGCAAATGTGGAGAGGGGTGTGTGTATCTTCTTGCAAAATTGCCATAGTTTCCTTCCTATCCGTCAGATATAGATCGGACGGCCTATATTGCAGGATGGCAGGCACACAATTATCACCGACAATGCTTTTTATAAGAGTAGGGATAAAAAATAGAGTTGGCGATGATGGTGGGCCTGCCATCCTACAATGTAGGTCATCCGATTTATATCTGACGGATAGGAAGGAAAATATGGCAATTTACCCGCACTCTTCACCACATTTGCAGATAAGGCCTTCCCTTGTTCATCCTTTTCTCCCACAAGATCTTGATGTTCCGTGCAACGCACGGGCATCTTGCTAGTAAGAGTAGAAATTAGACATATACCACTTCTCGAATCTTGAAACCAACAACATTCCTCCCTTATCTCATCAAAACCGCCAAAGGAATATATTTTGAGTGAAACATAACATATTTTTAGTGATATACGTATTTCAAAACTAGACTTTTTTTCTATCAAATCAGTGAATATGTATTAATCTACTTTGATCGTGTGGCAACGCATTGGCACATTGCTAGTAGTTATTATAATTTTTTGGACACCAGACAAACGGTGGAGTACATATACGAAGAGAAGAGGCGCACGCACGCAGTCGGCCTCTCGCTGTCTCGCACACATGAGTGTTACGTAAAGGCGACGTTAACAAATAAACCCTAAAACCCTAGGTGCACGATTGCTGCATTCGCGGGTACTGGGTACATGGTGGAGCACCTTTGTAGGAATAGTCAGCTCGCGTGATAATTTGATCCATAGGAGTTGATGGTCGGGACCACAGGTGAACGACTTGGAGCGCGGTGGCTCGCCAGTTGCCATAGATCGAGTAGCCACGTTTAAAATATTGTTTTTTAGCGGGGTTAAGAGTTCCGATTTTCAATGGCGCGTTATAAGTAATAAGTAGTTTTTAGAACGATTGGTATGGAGCGAAAATGGAGTTCATAGTACTACGTACCTCCTTGGCGTATGGTTGTATGGTTTTTTGCGATGGAGGTTGTATGGGTTTATGTTGCGAGATGTTGAACCTGGTAGTTCTAGGGCAAATACTATGGTTTAGATTTAGATGCTGGTTTTCAGTAATGAAAATCGGAAGGGGAAACCCTTCTTTGATTAAAAAACTACTACCTCCATTCTGGTTTACTAGTCCCCATCGTACTTTGGGTCAAAGTTTGTCCATGAATTTTACTTGTAAAATGTGAATGGAAAACGAGATGCATGCATGAACACTAGTTACTCTAACCCCCCTCTCTTCTTTAGTTCTTTGCCACATCAGCATGTTTCCTATTCCCGTGTGCATGATACCAGCTAAGATGCCACCATTATGGCCAGCCTTAATCATCGCGTGCAATAATTTAGTGCACCTTGAAATATGAACATGTGTGGGGCGTGTATGTTTTTAATGACTTGAGACTACACCTAGCCCGACATGCAAGATGACTTATTATGCACCATTCCCCATACCTGCAGGAAGCCCGTTCGTCTCCAAATCTTTTCCTCTCCATGTGTGGAAACAATATGCCTGCCAAACTCTCCTTCTCCCTCCGGCGGTCCCA